>NC_041399.2:97389969-97407469 GCF_900747795.2 Erpetoichthys calabaricus
TCACTCCCAGGTAAACAATCAAGGCATGAGCTGGGAAAAGTTTGCTCACGTTCTAAGTCGGTGGGGGGATGGAATAGCCGGCTGCTGGCAGCTTGTCTTTTATCAGCACATTTAGAGGACAAAGGATGCTGGCGGAGAGGTGTGAACGGATTTAAGAAGCGATTTAAGGTGGGCCGGATATACGAGTTTTTTCGTAGGCTCTGGTAATTCTAGTGTTAATGATGATTTAAAAATGACCAGTGTTGGGCCAGACCTAATATAATAAGGCAAGCCATTCCAGATAAGAGGATCAGCTACTGCAAAAGCCTAATTCTCCCTTTGCTTTAATCTCAACCTCGGCACAACTAAGAGCATCTTGCTAGAAGACCGCAGCGCTTTTGTTGGCACATACAAGTGAAGAAGTTTTGAGCGGTAAGATGGGACTGTTCCATTCAAAACATTTAAAAACAAGTAAGAGAATTTTCAAATCAATTCTGAAGTGGACCAGAAGCCAATGGAGCGAGATCAGTGTTATTATTAGTGAGATGCCAGAATAGAGGATTTTTAGTATTAGAGTAAGATGTGCTCAAAACTTTATGTATTTTACAGTTACTAATTTCTAAAAGTTGTGTTTTTTTTTGCAATTTTCTGAAAAGTACAGAACCCTGCTTTCACATGTTTTATTTCTAGGCTTAATTGGTACAGTACAGAACAAAAATAAAGAGTGACCGAAATGTGCCTCAATTGTTCCAGGAAATAAAAGTCTGGTAGTCCACTTGTTGACAATGAGAAAGTTTGCCTTTCTCCTCTACATGTCAATTTTGGACTTACGAAGAACTTTTCTAAAGCAATAAATCACAAATGGGATTCATTTACTTGAGTAATAAAAATTTCCAGTTCATTGATGCCAAGATTAAGGAAGGCATTTTGTAGGTCCTCAGATCAAATAAGTGTTAAAAGATGAGAGATATGAAGATTTTTTGAATGTAGTTGAGAAAGCTGTTTTGCAGAGATTTGACTAAAGGATATCCTGAAATAATGAGTGACATTCTCAAGTCACACCAAACAATGTAGTTTTAATATGTCTTTGAAGATTCACTTCTTGGACTGTCACTTGGATGTTCTTCCTGAAAACCTTGGTGCAATTAGTGATGAACATAGCAAGCAATATAACTGAAGCAAGTGGATATCAAAAATGCTAAAATTTAGAATATATATTTGTTATTTTAAAAAGGATGTAAATATATAAATATATTTTCAAATACAAGTTGCAGGTCACTCAAAAATCTATAAACTCAAAAAAAATTAAAAACATATATGTATTTTGCACTCAAAATATTATAAGAAAAAATATTGACCGGTGTTATTTGCTATGACATGATGATATTAGGCATATAAATTTGTTAGATACAAGCATTTATTGTTATTTTACCAATAGTGTGCTTTATTATTAATGTTTTGTATTTATTTCCTACCCTGTGACCATGTACTGCTATATTGGGCAGGAGGTTTCCTGGCCTCTACCAGCTCTCTGTGGCATCCATTTCTCTCCTGTGATCTCAAGAAACCTGCTTCTGGTATACTCACTGGCCTGTCAGCTTACTGCAAACTGAGAGTATTGTTTTCCCCCAAGCTGATATAATGCATTCATATCGCATTACTGATGTGATTGTTTCTCTCTTACACTAATCCATGCCAACCAATTTTTCCATCTTTTACTACCAGCTCATTATTTTCAGCCTTACATTTCAAGAAGACAACACCTTTCAAGAATATCAGTGGTTGTGAGGACATTCAAGTGCAGACTCCCCTACCCATTCTGCCAGTGGTTCCTTCTGCAGGGAAATGTGCCAAGTGTTAGATCTGGTACCAATATGACAGCAAGATCAGCATCACATGTGTAAAATGTAAGTACTAAATCTGCCAAAAGCATAAACACATTCACACTCTGTACTTTATATTTATAGTAATACACAGCATGACTAGAGCATTATGAGATTAATAAGGAGATCTGTTGTTCTACATAAAAAGTGAGAAAGGCAGTTGAAGAAGGAAATGTAAAGAGAATGAAAACTGAGGAAGAAACACTGGTGAAAGAAAGAAAAGGAACAGAATGAGATGGAAGCCAGTGTGAATGGAAGGAGGCTAAGTGGTCAGGATGCCTTGTGGTCAAATGGAGGAACAGCACTCTATTGGCGGATTGCTCCTGTTGAGAACAGGAGCAAGAACGGCCGAAGTACTTCAAAGTTTGTCCTACAAACACCATAGGATAGGCACACTACAAAGAAGAAGGGCTCTGAGCATCCCAGCAGGTAATGACGGGGTTGATTGTTGACTCCATTTGTCAGTGTCTCAGCCCTACTAAGTATAACTGGGAGATGGGTGAGCAGGGTGAGAAGTGGAGGAAAAAAGGAGCTAAAAGGTGGATTCTGACTCAATTTTATCATTGGTTTTATTGGATTATTTATTGCTTCTGTTTATTTGGATTTTAACTTCCTCACAGCACACTTTTTTATGGATTTTTTACTTATTGATGAAGGTGATTATCGATTGAACTGCATCACACTTTTGAATATTGTTGTTGATAAATAAAGGCATTAAGCACTTTTGCACCATGACTTGTTGTTTGTGTCCTTATTGTCCTCATCCATTTTGGTACAAAACTATCAATGTCCTCTGAAAAAGAAGACGCCCATGACTGCGGAAACTTGGGACTGTGCATGGTAATGTATATATTATATTACTATTAATTATAATCCATTAATACTGTTAATAAACATTTACTAAGGATCTAAAATATTTTTTGAAAGTTGAAATATCAAATTTTGTAAAATTTGATTGAGATCTATTTAACCTAAAATAGTAAATGTCATGCTCTTCAAATGTGCCATTTTTGTTTATTTCTAGATTTAAAAATAAAAAAATAGTACTGAAATGCTCCAAAAAGCCTGTCATACACAACCCAAAATTGCATATAATTTAATATAATTTCGCTTAATATTTATTGTGGTTGGTGCATTAACTCATTTTCAACTTCAGTTCAAAAAGTAAAATATAAGCACCCTTTTGATATATTTCCATAAACTTATTTTTGTAATGGTCAGTAAAAGCTTGCTTATGCATTTTACTTCTTCACTGATTCTGTTCAGGTACAGTAAAAATATTTTATGTCTTTCTGACTGATTGGCTTCATTGAAGTAGAAAAAATAGACTTTTTGCCTCTGGCATGAAAGTTGAATTAAATCTTTTTTTACTATTTTATGTCTGCTGTGTATACAGCAGAAATATGATTAGAGAAGAAATTAGATCAGTGGGCATGACCAGCCAAACAGACCACAGACATCAGTCTCTGTTCAATAGCTCTGGCCTCCATTCCAAATCTTACAGGAAAGCTTTGGGTTATTTGGGTTATTTTAACCCAAAAGCCAATTGTGCCTCAGGTAATTTTATGGTGAAGTGAAAAAAAAAAGAAGTGAATCTTTAAGGTGATGGTGCAGGGCCAGGGCAGCTTTACAACAATGTCAGTCTTCATTTCATTTTAAACATTATTTATTACAAGTTTTATTAACAATAACATTTTAATTAAAAATACTTTATAGTATGCATTTTAAATCTGTTTTCGTATGTGGCCTACATTTTTTGATGATTTGAAGTTTTATATGAATTAATTATATCAGTCAATTTCTTTTTAATATATGTTCCTATGAAAGACTTGATTGAAAGCAAGGTTTGTATTTTATATGATAATAATATATGTGTGGAGTTAAAGATATATTGAGCTTATGAGCATCTATTCAAATGACTACAATGAAGAACAAATAACTATATACAGTATTTCTCCAACCTGTCTGGGTAATGTGAATCAGAAAGGTTGTCATTAATCAAATAAGATATTACATGAATAAGCAACATACTAAACTTAATGATCAAATATATTATTGTAGAACATACAGTATTGAACATGAATACACATGATACAACATCAAAAAGTTCTTAGTAAAATTAAAACTAAAATTAATCCAGGATAATCACTCAACTAATTACCAGAAAAATACATAAAAGCACGACTGCAGCTGCATATTAAAATAAAGCTCATTAAGAAGGTTACCAGTAAATGAATTAATTTATCATTTGAATGGGCTACTGTTATTTCCTGGCATGCTAAACCTTTCAACTGATGGCAAATGGTAACAATCGAAATGTACTGAACAAGTACTACTTGAAAATATATGTGTTGCTTTCTGCACACCTTGCTTTTTTTCAAAATTTTGACAACTTTGGCTGTTGGGTCCATGTTATTTAGATGCCCTTTTTTACAATTAATTACATTCTTGTTCTTGATATTGAGATTCCAAACCAAGCCAGCAGTACTTACTTAATTAAAAAAATAATGAATCCACATTCTATAAAGATGTCAGGTATTCTGTGAGCATTCTTGCAGATAACATCTGTGTTCATATGGAACATCAGTTTTTAGGCATATCTCACCAAAGATATTACAAAAAATGAAGAAACACCCTACTGCCTAGTCAGTAATGTCTGTCTATTAGTGAGGTAATATTTTTTGTAAAATCAATAATCCTATAGAATGAAAGGAAAGGATCCAGTCTATGGGGATCCAGCTGATGAGGCCATAGCACCCTGTTAACACGTGAATCAACTGCTCCATAACATTTTTTATAAGTTGTTTTTCAATGAGGTAGTGCTGAATGGAATGAAAACTAAACAAGGGAATGCCCATTATCTACAATGTGCTTAGCAGCTGCAGTTGAACCACTAGCTGTTTATACTGAGATGTAATTCAGTATAAAAGAAATCATAAAGAACTGGGTTAAAAGAAAATATCTGTTTATGACGATCGTATGGTGTTCAGTGTCTCAGACCCAGCTTTATTACTGCCATTCATACTTAATTTGTTTGTCAAATTTCATAAGGTTTAAAATCAATTTGAAAAAGAGTGTTCTCTTGCCTAGTGAATGCTTCTGCACACCAATTAAACTTGATTACTTTATCCTGATTGTGTTAGAACTGATAAACTGAAATAAACACAACCCATTTAATTGCTGATAACATTTATTAGAGGCACTCAGCAGCTCCCTCGCTCTGTCTTTCCCCAGAACACGCACACACCAAAAATAAACTCTTCCACGCCCCCCGCATAACCTCCGCCCCCCCTTCTCCCGGAAGCACATATGCTGGGTTAAATAGTGCAGGTGAGATGTGATATATTAACAATCTCCCATATAATTTTTTTACAACAAAAACAACAAAAGAATAAAGGGGGAAACATATGTAACAAAGTCCTTGGTTACCATAGCAGAACAATAAAGGCCACAGCAAACACAACAAAACAGTAGTTACATATACAATTGAAATTGCATAGGCTTGGAATGTAGCCCCTTTATTTTTATTAAACGTTTTGATAAGACAGTTTTAGATAAGATTTCAATAGCACCATAGCCCTTCGCTGAGTACTTTTAATAACATGAGAGCAGATGCTCCCCTTTTTGCTGTTTTGCAAGTTGAGTTTTTGTGTCCGACCAGAGAACCTTCTTTATTTTTTTTACTCTGTATGAGCTCCTTTATACTGCTTATCTCCAGTCTAAGTCATTTCTCAGTGACCTGTTTTGTTGACTTAAGAGCATCAAACAGAGAGTGATTGTCTGTCACACAGACCAAAGGGGGAGCATTCAGATCAGTATTTCCAGTAGTAAGCTCAGAAAAGAGGGTCGCCAGAAAGATAGCATTATCTATTCCATCTGACAGGGCTAGAGTTTCCCCTGCCAGAGTGCTCCTCACCACACGTCTAATTCTCTTAGACTGCCAGAAGAGGGGAGAAAACTTCCCTCTTTCTCCCATGAGACCAATTAATATACCCCCTTGTGTACCCCCATCAGGAAGATTTCCTAGGGAGGCATCACTGAAAACTGTCAGATTCAGAGCATCATTGTTTCCCAAATGCTGAAACCTGAGAGTGACTTTTTCAGATTTAAGCTTTCTAATGACCTTATTTATCTCGTGAATTGACTGAACTGTAGCATCTTTTATATTTGACCCCAATCTGCTTACATCAAACATGATGTCTGGTCTGGTTTGTTTTGCAACCCACAATATCTGTCCAATTTTTGACGTAAGTTGCTCTTTTTCAGTCTCATTAACAGAGGCATCTCTCTGCAGGGCACGCGCTGCTTGTAGGGGAATTGGCTGTAAGTTTTCAATGTAACTATGCTGATGAACATGAATTTCACCATTAAAAGTAACAAAGTCCATTCCCACATTGCAGAAATTTTCATGTTCCTCACGCCCCACCTGAAATGTAGACTTAAGCGTAGGAATCACATCTTTCGAGAAGTTTTGTGAGCCTGCCCAAAGAAAATCATCAACATGACATGCAAGTACTCCAGTAACCTTACACTGCTCAACCAACCAGTAGAATACTGCAGGATCTACTTTGGACATTTTACCACCTGTACTCAGCATGATTTCTTTCACCTTATTGTACCAATACAGTGATGCATCAGCAAGGCCGTAAACACACATGTTGAGTTTCCATAGAGTATTTTTCTTTTCTGCTTCAGCAGGAGGCCGGATATGGATTTCTCTGGACAACTGCATGTCCTGTAAGAAAGCAGATTTGATGTCCATGGAATGGACGTACCATTTGTTTTGACAGATTACTGCTAACAATAGTCTAAGAGACTCAGAAGCACAAGTTGGAGAATCTTTCTGCAGCTCGTGAATATTAAACTCTTCAAATCCTCTAGCTACGAGTCATGCCTTGGGCACAATGCCATTGGGAGTTTCTTTGAGACTACAGACCCATCTGGTAGAGACACACTTTGGACCTACATCATCAACTTCTTCAAAAACATTGTTTTTGTACCAATTCAAGATTTCATCCCGCTTAGCCACATCAAATGAAATGTCTTTTGTTATAAGCACATCACTCTCCCCAACAGGTGAATCAATGTTAAGATTATCAACACATGATAAATCAACTGACTCCTTTTGCCCATCACTGCCATCAGGTTCAATATGTTGCAAATTATACCAGCTTTTGTATTTTCCAGAAGCTTTGCCTGCTCTACCTAAAACCCTTGCTTTCTGTAGACCACCACCATCCTGCTTCATAAAGGTCACAGTTTGTCCCTTCTTAATCCTTACACCAGTGGGACAGGCAGGGTTATCACAAACAATGTGATCTGTTTCCATTTGTGTCATACTAGGATGAATCACTTCTCCTGTATTTACCTCCCTGTCGCCGATTGTTTCCTGTTCGCTGTCTGTATTTTCTTCACTATCTGAGCTTACTGCTACATTGCTTAAGCTGTTTTTTTTTTTTTGCCTGTTGTCTTTCACAGTCTGCTCATCCTTAGATTCCTGATCCTGCGTGTTTATCTTACAGAGTCTGGATTGATGCACTCTTTCAAGAATCCCCCCATGTCTCATAAACACCACAGCTCCATCCTGACCAATAACTACCCCTGGTCCCTTCCACTCTGGACAGTCCCCTCTTTTGTAATATACCTTGTCTCCGGTCACATACATTTCATCAGTGGGCCTGAGCTGCTTACGTATTGCCCTTCTTATCCGCTCAGAAGACTCAGCTTCTGTGAATGCTTTCCTGGAAGCATGTAAGGCAGAAATATGTTCTCCCACTCTAGCACTCATAGTAGTGCCTTCTAAAGCAGGTGGTTTATCGACTATCACAGAAGGAAGATTAGGATTTCGTCCAAACACCAACTGATACGGACTGTAGCCATGAACGTTTAACATACTGTTCTTAGCCATGAGGGCCCAATCAAGGGCAGTGTGCCAGTCACATCCATTCTCTCGTTTGACCTTCAGGATGATTTCAGTCAGTGTCTGATTATGTCTCTCGAGTAGCCCGTTGCTCCAGGGACTGTATCCTGCTGTTGTTCTTGTCTCGATGTTAAAGTTCTCAGCCATGTCTCTGATCTCTTCACTATTGAATTCACCTCCGTTGTCGCTGTACAGCCTCTGAGGGGCGCCATGAACACTAATCCAAGTGTGAATGAAGGAGTTTACAATTTCAGATGACTTCTTTGTAGTCACAATGTTTCCAGCGCTGAACCGTGTAAAGTGATCGATTATGTGAAGATACCACACACCTGGCTCTAACTCGTGTAGATCCACCGCCACAGTCTCGTTATACTCTGAAGCTAAAGGTAACCCCACAGCAGGCTTTGGCTTTGTCCTTTTGTACTTCTTGCATATTTCACAGTCATTTACTATTTGTTGTAGAATAGTACAGCATTCTTTGTCCTTATTTCCTGAACTATGAATAAGTCTCAGTAGTCTGTCTGCTGACACATGACCAAACTGCTTATGGAGCTTCAGAAGGACTCTGTGTTTCTCATCTGTAGACATATTTTCTGTCACTGTAAGGACCTCCTCTTCACTTTGAGGTTTTTTAGCTTCTTTGTCTCTGATGTCTACACAGTAATGTCCAGAACTAGTAAATTCAAGAGGAATGGATTGTTTGAACATCACTGCACTGTCCTTTTTCATGTCCAGAATGGTTCCTGCCTTCTTCAGTGACGTTTTACTTAGCAGAAGTGGAATGTCAACCTTGACAACTTCGGTTTCAATGTTGCATTTTGTCAGTCCTATTTTAGCTGGTAGTTTCACATTTCTTGTGGAATACACCAGATTCCCATCGCCAAACCGAAATGGTCTGCAACTTGGAGTTTCTGTTTGCATCAGTTGGTTCACTTGTTCTTGAGTGAGGCCGTCAATATAGTTTTCTAGCCATGTTTCCCCACACACAGTACGAGTACAAGCCGTGTCAATAATCGCCGATCCCAATGATTCAGTCATAAATATCTCAGCATCTGACATGGAGGCCTTTATGAACAATGTGATATTACACTCTTCTACATTTGCATCTTCAGTTATTCGCACTTTAGCCCAATGAAATGTACACTGGCAAATAGCACATCTGGATCTCTTACCAAACTTATCCAATGGATTAGTCCCCTGTAATGGCTGCTTTTGTAGTCCACTTTGCGACATCACGTTCCGTTTCCCTCTGCCTTGCGGTCTTTGTTCTGTGAAAAACGCAGATTCTTGGTTCACTTGTATTCCATTCAATGATCCTATAGTTTTCCTTCCAAAAATCCTCTTGAGAGCCGACTTCATGGAGGAGAACTTTAATTCTGTACAGGCCGTCAGAGCTAGCTGTCTGCTTTTTTCATCGAGGCAAGCCGTATCCAAAAGCTTAAATGCCAACACAGCATCAGGAAGCGTCATATTATACTTTTTCATTCGGTTATAACGCTGTTCAAAGTCAATTATGTAGTCCGCCATGGAAACTGAACTGCTCTTCGTTATGCCATCAAAATAAGAATACACTTCATATGCGCGATCCTTTTCCTCTTTTAGAAACACAGCGTCAAGCTTCACCATTAACGTCGTCATACCGCTATCACTATCTAAATCTTCCGCAGGTATTTCCATTGCGGTTTCACGGGCTCTCCCTTCAAGCCCCAAAGCAACAGCAAGTGCTTGTTTCTTTCTGTCAAGGTCAGTAACTCGCGTCCAGACATTGATTTCATTTTTCCAGCACTCGTACGGACTGGCTTCATCAAACTTCGGCGGGACTTTATAACTAGCTGCCATCCTTATCAACCATCCTCTGCTACCATGATAAACTGAAATAAACACGATGTTTAATTGTTGATAACATTTATTAGAGGCACTCAGCAGCTCCCTCGCTCTGTCTTTCCCCAGAACACGCACACACCAAAAATAAACTCTTCCACGCCCCCCGCATAACCTCCGCCCCCCCTTCTCCCGGAAGCACATACGCTGGGTTAAATAGTGCAGGTGAGATGTGATATATTAACAAGAATAGTTTAAATACTTATGGGTATCTGTTTCAAACCATTCCTGAATACATAACTCAGTGTATTTAAAAAGCAGACTAACGAAGAAGGTGGCATGGCATTACCATGCTTGCTTTTCTGTTACTGAGCTACAACCAAAACTACTGAGATTATGGAAGAGCATAAGTTAATGAAACCATTCATGCTCAAAATCCTCACTGTATGCCTTGTTATGTGCTCCATTTAGTATTAACTGCCAACAAACTGTTATCAATTTATATGGTCTCTCAAGATTTGGTAACACTGTAGAATATACTTTAAAGCAGGGATGCTTTTTTCAGCAACTCTGTATGTAACAACTAAATATTCTAATCTTCTATAACCTACTCAGTAATCAGCAAATGGAACTCACTATGTATCCAGTCCTTAAGAGATCTTTAAAAAGACTAAATTCACGTCTCTTTTAAACTGCCATCTTATAAATATAATATTCCAGATACTCATTATATTTTTCTCTATAGATGTTGGGTATTTTGTGAAAAATAATTTACCTATTTTTCCTCTCCTTCCATTGACTTCTGTTCCTGAAACAATATGAAG
The DNA here is from genome assembly GCF_900747795.2 of Erpetoichthys calabaricus. Classification (NCBI taxonomy): domain Eukaryota; kingdom Metazoa; phylum Chordata; class Cladistia; order Polypteriformes; family Polypteridae; genus Erpetoichthys; species Erpetoichthys calabaricus. The sequence goes on from NC_041399.2 coordinate 97,400,397, forward strand.
ATGCAAGTGGGATTTGTAGGTTTTATTTAAAAAGTACTGTGGTGGTTTGGCGCCCTACCCGAGATTGGTTCCTGCCTTGTGCCCTGTGTTGGCTGGGATTGGCTCAAGCAGACCCCCGTGACCCTGTGTTCAGATTCAGAGGGTTGGAAAATGGATGGATGGATTAATAAAGTATAAGGAATTCACCCCTAGAAAGTCTTGGGGAACTACTGGAAAAGAGACATAAGGAATGTAACTTAGCTGTTCAAAAAATGCTTTGTTTTTAATTTGTGCAAAGCATGAAAGAATTCAGGTAAAATTGTACCTCAGGCACGTTTATAAAATTCAAACTGTTTTAAATTGACTGATCAATTACTAGCAAATGACATTCGGAAATGCCTTCATGATGTACCATTTAAACATTTTGTCAGTCAAATAAAATGCCATAACTCAACCCTTGGCAATTTTATTGGACAAAACATTGCAGCAATTGTCAACCTACATTTTGGCCTTATGTGCACCCAAAAAGTGATGGTAAAAAGTCCCTTCCTTTATAACCATTGCAAGCACCAGATCTGTGCTTTCTGGCTGGCCATAACACCTGTTCCATAGCAGGACCCCTATTGCCTAGGGTATGACTGTGGCAAGGGCTGAAGCTATCCCTTTTGGCTAACCTGCTACTAGACTGTAAGAGTGGAAGAGTGTCTGTAAAAGAGATATACATTGGTGCCACACTGTATCCAGCATTATGGTGCATAAGCAGGAGAGAACGTAAAGCAACACATTTGTCTTACTGAAGGGAGATGACTGATCACTGATTACCCAGCAGACATAATTGTTATGCTATGAAACAAAGAACAGTATAATTACTCAAGAAATATAAACTGCAGTCACAATCACAATATGCAACCAAAGCAAAGAATTTTTTCCATCTGAACAAAGAAAGAAAAAGTATGATGGACATCTTTCCAGATATGCTAGAGAAAGCTGACCCTGAATGATTCAAATCAAAGCATAATGTCAACAAGAACTAAACTGTAAGTACACCCACTTTGATTACGAGCATTGTGTATATAACTTGATAGAAATAAGCCAACAATAATATTCTGGTTATTGGTATTACTGTAACTGAAATTAATAGTCATGAGAAAAAGTAATTACACCTCATGTAACATGTGGACATATCAAGATTTAAGTTAAACACTAACTATAGATAAATGTGATAAATTAAATAAGACATCATGCCCTATTTTGTAGTCCATCGTTTATTTAAATAAACGTAAATGCAAATTTCATATGTGGAAGAAGCAAGTAAACCCATACATTTCTCACTACATCAAATTCCTAACATTAAAATTAGGTGCAAATTATTTGAACATCATTAGAGAGAATCTTGGAGAATTCTGTCTTATTTAAACCTTAAACATTTAGTTTGTTTTTCTCTTAGGTTATGTATGTTATCACCGTTTGGTAGTAATATAGCTAAAGAGTTATTCTTCACAAAGGTTACTACTTTTCATTTACAGTGATACCAACAGCATAATTCATTAGCTGGCTATATCCATACTACTAAAAAACAATTAATAGTTCTCAGAATCAAAGTAGGTGTACTTATGGTTTGTTGCTGTAGATGCTTAGCTTCTTTCCTGGTCAGCTTTCTCCAGCACATTTGGAAACATGTTCAGTGTGCTTTTCTTTCTTTGTTCAGGAACTCTTTTTTAATTCTTGGCCTCTCTCCCATGTTCTGGTTGTGGGTAGTACTACGGTTTTCTCTTTGAAATTTTCCCCACACAATGCTTCTTCTGCTAGCAAATTTTACATATGCTGGGAAAGTGGTGATCAGTCAACTCTCATATTTAGCAGGACAAACACCTTGCTTTTACATACAGTCTTACTCTTGCTTGTGCTCTTGTTATTACTTAGCAAGGTTTGGGTTAATGCCACTCTCACCTAATCCAAATAAGGACTTCCATGCTTTCAGTCTAGCACCAGGTTGCCCTTCAGTATAAAAGGGATCACTATAATCTTTGTTAATGCCACAACCAAGGCAACAGGTCCTGCTATATGGAGTAGAGATATGGCGAGGCTGAGTGCAGTAAGTGTTTGTCAAGAGAGTACAGATCTGGAACTGCAGTGGATTTCAGAGGAAAGAGAGGACACTTTGCCATTGGTTTCTTGGATACACATAAGAACAACATTTTGGTTGACAATTGGAACAAAGTTTTGTCTATCAATGTTGCCATTCATTTAGTTAAGGCTTTTTGTTTGCTGATCAAATATTAAGTTGGGTGTTACTTTGTCTATGAGTGATTAGCTTTATCAGATAAGTATCAGAAAGGTCCCAGAAATTGTATTCCTTGAGTCCCGGTGGAAAGAAAACTGACATTTGTGCTGAAATTAACAGTGTCAGACACCTGCTTTTCAAGCAAAGAACTTGTGTGCCAAAACATAGCCAAACGGGTACTGCCAGTCTGTCCTATAATGCCTAGATTGAAAGTGCTCATTGTGAGCATCAAAAACAAGGTTATAGATGACTTTGAGCCTGGGAAGGGATTTAAAAAAGATTTCCAAACAATTGGAAATTAAGCATTTCAGTGCCCAGACGATCATCTACAAGTAAAGACTATTTCAAACAACTGCCAACTTGTCCAGGAACATAACATGCTGAAAGAAGTCTCTAAGAACTCCAGAATTTCATTGCAGGACTTACAGGTAGCTGTTGCCACTGGTGATGTCAAAAAAGCATGTGTTTACTATTAGAAAGAGACTACACCAATTAGGTCTAAATTGGAGAAATGCCAGGGAAATTATTTGCTGTCCAGAAAGAACATCCTGGCAAGACTAACGTTTAATCATGAACACATAAACAAAGACCAGGGGCCTCATGTATAAATGTTGCGTACTCCCATTTCCACGCTCAAATCACGATGTATAAAACCTAAACTTGGCGTAAAGCCATGCACATTTTCACGGTAGCTCAAACCCTGGCATACACAAGTTCTCTGCTCGGTTTTGCAAACTGGTGGCACCCAGCGTCAAAGCAATACTACTGTTCCGGTGTGGTTTCCCTTTCTTTTGCAGATCTACATCCCTGAGGTGGCTTTATAAATACACTGAAATTAACCACTGTGGAATATGTCCCGGACACAGACAGGAAAACACGTTGTAATCACCCCACACACGTTTATTATACAAGTGCTCCATTATTTACAAGTGCTCGCAGTCCCCAAGTCCCCAAAGTCCTGACCACAACACACAATGCCTTCTCTTCAGGCTACATTCTTGCCTCCTCCAGAGACCTCGTCCTTCTTCACTCCCAACTCAAGTCTCCATATGAAGGGAGGCAGCCCCTTTTATATGCACCCGGATGTGCTCCAGGTGCTTCCCGGCAATCTTCCACCGGCACTCCCCAGTGTGGCGGAAGTGCTGGCTGCGTACCCGGAAGCACTCTGGGTGTCCCTGCTTCTCTTCCCCCCAGCACTTCCAGGTGTAGCGGGAGTGCTGAGGTCCAGGGCTCCCAGGGCATCGGGGCGCCCCCTGGCGGTGAATATGGGCCCGTACAGGGTCGAGCTTCAAAGCTCTGTACCTGTGGTCCCCACCAGGGTGGTCGCCCCCCATGTGTTCTGAGGTGGGCACAAGCCCTCTTCCGGTCCACCAGGGTGTCCCGGCTGGGTCGCCCCCCCCACCCCAGCCACCTGTGACACCACATATTGTTTATTAGTTTAAGGCATCTGATTGTAATTAACCTGTAACAATATAATGGTCCATGGAATAATAATAATAATAATTCATTACATTTATATAGCGGTTTTCTCAGTACTCAAAGCGCTATCCACACAGGGATGGCCAACCTATTCCAGATACCATAGCTGCTTTAGCGTTGTTATTCTCACTGCACCACTCAGAGCAGCTGATCAGTAAGAGAATTATCAGTATACAGAATCAAGCACATGCTGCCTCAGCCATTTGTTATATTCGCCTTTCCTGTACGGATCTCGCAGTTCAGAAACAGTTTCATCCCAAGAACTATAAACTCACTCAATCAATCCATCAAGTTCTCCTTATTGAACTGTTTGTACTTACAAGTACAATTACCTCACTGTAAACTTGCGATACAGTTATAATATTGCACAACCTGCGCCACTTTATAAAGCGCGTATTTACATATGATGACGATATCATTTTTAAGATGAAATGCGGCAAAATATGTTTATTACATTATACAGATAAAATGTTAACGTCATTTAAATAATCTATATTGTTAATAATTAAACATGTGAGGACACAGCGCTAGCGCTAGCGACGAGCTGGCATCCCGATTATTCCTGCCTCACGCTGTATTCTTGCTGGGGATGGCGCGACACTGCGGAAAGACAGATGGATAGAATAGTTAAACAAGTACTATGAAGATATTTCAACGTTCCTTAAAAGTTTTGAAGAATTGGCGTTCTAAGCTTACAGATGGCTTAACATCTGTTACAGAGCTGATTGTGTGGTGATTGGTAACTTGGAGAAAGAAAAGGAAGGACAGGAATTGGGGGTTAGTATGTTTGAAAGAGACAGTACTGCTGCAATAAATTATTTCATCGAAGGTCGTGCATGGCACAGCAAGCATCTTGCGGGAGGCAGGAACAATCTGTGGACGAGGTGCCTGCACGTCACTATCACTGCACCACCGTGATTAATAACATACTTTAACTCCTATCATCATGAAAATGATATCATGTATACATCTCAGTATTTTAATTATTCAGAGAGCTGTAATATTACGAATGTAATGGATTCTGTGTCCTGTCGGAGGAAGAGAAGGCCCATTTAAGAAGCAGGTAGTGCACATAGAAGATCAAATACAAAACAAAGCATTTAACGTGCTACTTTAGTTACGATGGGATTTGAGAAACTAGTAAATTAAACGATTTTAAGATGAAGTTTATGATGTTCTACTTTAATGACAAAATAAACTACGTGATTGTTATGGTGTATAAAATCTGTGCATTTTGGTTTAATTTTCCATTATATTTTGGTCAAGATAAAACAACAGATGAACTAAATTAAAGACAAATCAAAGCAGGTTTTCTTACGCCTCACTTTTAAAACAGTTGTTTCCAACATTGAAAGGAAGACATTTCTGGTGGCTCAATTACTTTATAATCTGGGAAAGGAAGCCTGAGCTGATACCTCAGGCTATTGATTACGTTATGGATGGACATCTGGGACAACAATTGGGTTTATGGCCTGGGAAAGGGAAACTGAGGCAATATCAAAGAACTTTATTATCTGGGAAAGAGTTTGAGCAAAATTCATCAATCACATTGACAGCCAGACAATCAGGTGCATGTGTTGTGAAACCAAGGCATGACATTTCATAATAAATATGCCTTGGTTTGGAAGAGCAGAAGAAGGAGAAGAAGCAAAGAGAAGAAGGAGAAGAAGAGGAACGGACAAAGACAGCACTGGTCGTCAGAAAGGCATCATGAACATCGATTGCTAAATCAAACGCCTCCCTGGGACAGTCATCCTTGTTATCTGTAACTTTTTCGTAAGCTTTTCCTAAAGACTATATATAGTCAGACTTTCCTATCAGTACCTATTTTCTATTATTCTTTGTTCCAGTGGTATTATTATTATCTATACTAATAAAAGGCAAAGCCCTCACTGACTCACTCACTCACTCACTCACTCACTGACTGACTGACTCACTCATCACTAATTCTCCAACTTCCCGTGTAGGTGGAAGGCTGAAATTTGGCAGGCTCATTCCTTACAGTTTACTTACAAAAGTTAGGCAGGTTTCATTTCGAAATTCAAAGCGTAATGGTCATAACTGGAACATATTTTTTGTCCATACACTGTAATGGAGGAGGCGGAGTCACGTATCGCGTCATCACGCCTCCTACGTAATCACGTGAACTAAAAACAAGGAAGACATTTACAGCACGAGTCACACGCGGGAACGAAGGTAAATGACGTTAATTTTTGACTGTCTTTTAATACTGTGTAAGCATACATATTAACACATGTGCAATTAAACGTGTGCATTTACGGGCTGATTTCTCAGGCTTAAAAGCTCACCTTTTATCAAACGCGGGAAGAAAGGTAACTGACGTTGTTCACTGTCTTTTAATACTGTGTAACCATACATATTAACACATGTCCAATGAAACGTGTGCATTTACGGAGTGATTTCTCAGGCTTAAAAGCTCGCCTTTTACTAAAAAGGTAAATGCAAAACTATTTTCAATCAGTTTATTGAAACGCTCCCGTTAAGGATTGCAATAACATATTCGCGAGATAAAAGAACGAAGTAGGGGGAAATGGAGGAACAGCCGCAAACAGCGAACAGCAAAAAATTAATTAAACAATTGAGAACGGAGCGAGTTAAGCATACAAGCATGTTCATAAGGGAAACAAAGCACGGTGTAAAACGTAACTTTAAATTAAGTTTATAGAAACGCTCCCGCTGCGGATTGCAATAACATATTCGCGAGATAAAAGTTTAATGACAAGACACGAGGTATAAACAAACCACACGCCGTGCCGCAACGTTAGGGGCAACAGTTTCAACCATTCTATGATCTGCTTCTCACAACTGAAAGACGGCACATGGCGGATGTTAGCCGACTTGCTGACCGCAACGTTAGGGGCTTCAACTATGGCGCTGACGCCACATCTCAGTGCCAACACTTTGCAGACTGTACTTAAAAGACACGCCCTCCTCACTGGACAGTTAAAAACACCAATCAAACTAACGATGACATCAAGTATTACCCAATCAAAAGTACGAAAGGAGGCATCTTCATAAAATGCGTGTGGGATGATTTGCATGAGCCGCTGCTTTAAAAAAAAAATGATAAAAAAAATACGGGATAAATCCCGTCCAGTATTGATTCAAAACGGGACGCGCAATTTCATTCTCAAACGCGGCACGATTCCGTATTTTAAAGGATGGGTGTCAACCCTACAGTGCCAGGTAACCACCCATACAATCAGATTGTGATTCAGACTAGGAATGCAATGAATGTAATTACCCCGATCTACATACAAGGCGAAAGTCTTGCAACATTCAAAGATGATGGTTTGGGATAAGTTCACCA
>NC_041399.2:97412469-97609969 GCF_900747795.2 Erpetoichthys calabaricus
TTGCTGTCAAAGTGCAGACACCAGAAACTTAACAACTAGCAAGAAGCTTATCCATCCAACTGTGTCAAAAACCAAAATTGTGGCAATTACATTTAAAAGATGATCTACAACAAATTATGTTATCTGATTAATTCTTTAGATAAGAATTAAGGAAACAGAACAAGTTTACTATTGTCCTTTGTCTGTATATACTTTCATATATCCATTTTGTGTTATTCTTATGTTAATAAATTTCATCATTTGGTTTATTGCAGCAAGTGTGTCTGGTATGGGTGAAATTCAAAATTTAGGCAGACAAGGCATAAAGAAAAGTTGGTCACAACCATACCACTACATTATATCCCAAGTCGAAAATCATAAATTGTTTGTAAAATAAAGTTAGAAAATAAATCTCACATTAACACTTCAAAAAAGTACACAAATACTATTAATGATTTCTAAATATCCGGAAAAAATATATAGTTTTTTAGTTTGTGTATGTGTTTTAATGGTGGCAAAATAGGCACTTTTCTTATTTTATAAATCAAATTAGACAATGTACACTCTTAATAATAGCGGTTCTTTAATGGCATTTTATGGTTCTTTACTGGGTTGTGTGGTTCTTCATAGAACTATTTCTTGCCCAAGCACCATTTCATTTTATGAAGGGTTCTTTGCATATGAAGTTGGTTCACACTCATCCTTTACCTGTGCCATTACCGTCTTTATTCATTTTGTGGAGGAAGAATACACTTGCCATCTTTAGCTCTATTCTACCAATCATTTTAGAAAGCCACATTTTTGTAAAATTCATGATGCAGGCCTCTGTGGAATTTAGTTGAAAAATTAGAGTATCCTTAATGTCTTTCTAATGTATTCCATAGTGTAAAATGCAACAGAGATGCTCTTACTTTGAATTGTGGAGAAACTTTTTCATTGCTTCAACAGATGCCATCCTGGTCAATTTTACCAAAGAAATTCTGAAGCAACTTAGCTGGAAACTTCTCTGGATGAGGCAGTTCTACTGCTTTAGGAAATCCATTCTCCTGGATAACTGAAAGAGGTGAACAATACAAAACCATTACAAACCAATAAAAATGAAGAAACATAGAACTTTCAAAAACAACCAAACACTATTTGTTCTGCCCACATTCAGAACTCAAGACACATGAAAAATGTTGCATGAAGCAAATGCTTTTATGACCCATGCGAAGAAAATACAAACAGGCCTACTTATGCTCCTTTTAAGAGAAAGAGCACAAATTCTATAAACATATAACATAAATTTAAAAATGGAAGAACTTACCTTCTGTAATGATTGCAAATAGTTTCTCCCACATTATGAAACAACATATTTTTAAGGATCTTTAATCTTATTCTAGAACAGTAACAGGAATACCCCAAGATGAGCTTGTAAATAGGTTGCAAGTAGAAGTCTTATCATGAGCCTCTACATTTTATTTGATGCTGAATAGTGAAAATGAAAATGTCAAGCCACTGATGCTAAGTGCTGGGATGCCACGGCCCAACACATAAATGCCAGGTAATGTCTCTGGACATTGACTTCTTTGAGAAGCCAGTTATATCATGGTGATGATAACTTTTGGCAAATGAAGAATTTAGAGATGTCTATATGTGCTCTTTTGCTCAATAGCATTCATTTCCAGTCACATGCAAGTTCATTTTTAAAGTTTCACACACAAATTAAACACATTAACTTTATTCTCCTAATAGTCATAAAGATGTAAAACAGTAAATTGAAGTTATTACATTGATATGAGGCAGTAAGCCAACCAGAAACTTGTCAAAACTAATGAATTTTTCTATGAGATTTGTAAACAGCACAATTTGTTCCCATATTAGTCAAACTGTTATGTTTTCTAATTACATAATGAATTATTATCTCTAAAATAATGATGACATAATTACCATCATTATCAAATCAGCAGTATAAATTAATGCCAAGAATCTGCTCTCTGCCTAGTGATCTCTACTTTTTGATACCTTTGTATGTCTCTCCAAAATAATAATCTTAATATCAGTGCTATTATTTCTTTTGTTAGAATCTGCACCCAACCTAAAATTGAACATCTATTGACTATTATTATACCGTAATTATGTCTTTTTATTTTACTAAATGAGTGCTTCTACTGCTACTGAGAAAATAGGCACTAAAGTACTGATTATTTTCAAAATGCATTACAGATTATTGTTTTTTTGCTGCTCTCAAAAAACAAACTTTTTAAAGCCATGTATTATGAGCAAGCTATTTTATATCTTCAGGCTCTGTTTTTAATTAATTGAGTAGTAAAATGTATATTCCGAAAGAAAAATAAGTCACATTAACTGATTATCAAAGGGGCTTTATTACTTTGATGCAATTCAAACTCTTATCAAAGCTTTTTAATGACTTCTGTGCTCCATTCACAATTTTTAAAGGTATGAAGGCCCACCCAGCCATATCCATTCCCCCTTAGGTCATATCACTAGCTTGTGAAACAATATACAAAAGTAGGATACAAATGTTAATTACACAAAATGCTGTTGTTTATTAATTAGAAAAATGTTTAATTAGTCCTTACATATCTTTCACAGATTCACACCTTGGACTAGAATTGTAAACATTCCATTACCTTACCTTCCTTAAAATATAGATATTGAGAAGTATAGTGCCGATGTTTGCAGTCCTTGAGTGGGAGAACATTTTTTATTTTCAAGTTAGTGAAAAAAACATTTTTTTTTTTTATTTATTAATTTTGTTTCAAGAAGATCACATTGCACACAATCAAGCCAAACTTATACAACAAATGATTTAGATAGACCTTTATTTATTTATCCGCAGGGGGGAATTTAACTTTTTACAGAAGCTCTTTCAATACATAAAAACAAAGATAGATAAATACGTATATATATACACACACACACACTGCGGCCTGATTGAGTGACACCAGGATTACTAAAAAGGAAGAAAATTAAAAATAAAGAAATACTGTACTTCTGAATTGGCTGTAACACTCACATACATATTGCTATTGGTATAAAGGAGCCCCAGTAATGTTTCTTGACACACTTCTGCTGATTGTTTCATTGAGTGAAAATACTCAGTGTTAGTGAGTCAGACAGAGGATTTGCAGCATTATTCAGAGAAAAGCCAAGCAAAATGACACCTTTTATTGGCTAACTAGAAAGATTACAATATGCAAGCTTTCGAGGCAACTCAGGCCCCTTCTTCAGGCAAGATGTAATACAGAAACTGAAGTTTCCTATGTTTATATACACACTCTAGGACAAGAAACAACATTGGTAAGTATTTAAATGAGAGATTTTGTATGTAAAAAATTAATAGATTCATTCAGGCTAGGGTTAATTTAGCAAGAGAGAAAAGAGCAATGTATTGTCAAGATCTCTGGATAAGATAACTGTCCAACAAAGTCTTTTGAAGTTTGTAATGAGTTTTTCAAAACAATGTGGGTCTGTAGACAGGTTGTCTGTCATTCTGAGAGATGTAAACAATCCTCATATCTGGCCATAAAACTCTTGTCTTTATTCAATCCATGTTGTAAAGTATTAAATTTTAGCATGAGTTTAACTTCCCATTCTTTTCTCTCTTGCTGTGTTTTGAAGTTGCCCATAAGCACTGTGACCTTAAAGTCCTTCTCACAGTGTCCATGGCTGTTGAAGTGGGCCGCCACAGGAACATCTGTGTTGCCATGTTTAATGTGGAACCTGTGTAAGTTCATTCTCTGGCGGAGTGTTTGTCCAGTTTCTCCCACATAGAGTGCAGTGTCAGGACATTTCATGCAGAAAATTAGGTAGACTACATTAGATGATCTGCAGGAAAATGATCCTTTGATGTGATGTTCGAGTCGGCAGTGTGGTATAACTATACGGTCTGTATCATAGATGTGGGCACATGTTTTGCATCTTTTCTGTAGGCATGGAGATGTGCCATTTTCTGTTGGTTCACTTAGGGAGCCTCGGACAATTAATTGTTGAAGGTTTGGTGGTTGTCTGTATGCCAGGAGGGGAGGTTCAGGAAATACATTTTTCAGTGTTTGGTCATTGTTTAGTATTGGCTGAAGTTCTTTTATAATTTTTCGAAGTGTTTCAAGATGTGGGTTGTAGGTGACAACAAGGGGGATGCGATCCTTGTTGTCTTTGTTTTTATATTCCAGAAGGTTGTCTCTGGGTGGCGGCCCACTTCAACAGCCATGGACACTGTGAGAAGGACTTTAAGGTCACAGTGCTTATGGGCAACTTCAAAACACAGCAAGAGAGAAAAGAATGGGAAGTTAAACTCATGCTAAAATTTAATACTTTACAACATGGATTGAATAAAGACAAGAGTTTTATGGCCAGATATGAGGATTGTTTATATCTCTCAGAATGACAGACAACCTGTCTACAGACCCACATTGTTTTGAAAAACTCATTACAAACTTCAAAAGACTTTGTTGGACAGTTATCTTATCCAGAGATCTTGACAATACATTGTTCTTTTCTCTCTTGCTAAATTAACCCTAGCCTGAATGAATCTATTAATTTTTTACATACAAAATCTCTCATTTAAATACTTACCAATGTTGTTTCTTGTCCTAGAGTGTGTATATAAACATAGGAAACTTCAGTTTCTGTATTACATCTTGCCTGAAGAAGGGGCCTGAGTTGCCTCGAAAGCTTGCATATTGTAATCTTTCTAGTTAGCCAATAAAAGGTGTCATTTTGCTTGGCTTTTCTCTACATTCATAATGGCTAACACGGTACAACACCCTAGTACTACAGCATTATTCATAATGACAGTCAGTTTTATTTAAAATCACTCCTTTGCTACTACCTCCAGGGAATCCATATGTGTCCTATAATTGAGCTGCCCTTTCAATTAGCTTGTTGATTCTGTGGGCCTCTCCTGAAGTGATGTTTCCAGACCAGCACACCACAGTATAGAAAATCGCACTGGACATCATAGAGATGTAGAAGATGTGCAGGATGTTGCTTCCCACATTAAAGGAAGAAGAGCCTGCTCTGCCCTTTTTATATACTGTAGTTCCGAAACAAGGAGTTGTAGGAGTTTATCACCTCTACCTCCACTCCCTGAATAGTGACCAAACATAGAGGTTCTTTGGTGTGGCAGAAGTCTAACCAGATCCTTGGTTTTACTGATGATAAGGTTTACCAAGAAACAAAGTTCTCCACCTGACTCCTATACTCTGTCTCAACCCCCTTATCAATACACCCCATAAGTGCAGAGTCATCTGAGAATTTCTGCAAGAGACATGACCAGGTGTTATATTTATAGTCGAAGGCTTACAGAGTGAAGAGAAAAGGAGACAGGATTGTTCCTGTGGTGCTCCAGTGTTGTTCAAATCCATATCAGAGACACAGTTCTTGAGCCTCACAAACTGTGGTCTACCCGACAAACAGTTCATTATTCAGAACACCGCAGGCTCATCCACCTGCATATCTCTGAGCTTACCTCTTAACAGGGATGGGTTGTCAGGGATGACATTGAATGCACTGGTGAAATCAAACAACATAATCACTGACAGTGCTGCCACCTTTGTCCAAGTGAGAAAAAGCCTTGTGGAACAGATAGATATTTGCATCCTCCATTCCAATCTTTATCCGATAGGCAAACTGCAGTGAGTCCAACTGGTCAAATTAGAAAAAAAAAGTCAGAAAGTTAAAGAAGGAAAGCAGGAACAAAAATGACAAAACCTAAGGAAACAGAAATCAACTCTCACCTGAGAGAAAGAGAAGAGAGCCAAGAGCATGGGCAAAAAGAGAAAAAATGAAAATGAAAATAAGGGTAAACTGTCTTTTTCCCTTGATATGAACACTTAATCTTAAATTATATCAATTAAATTGTGCCATATTTTAAAAAGTTTTAAACAGATCCTCTAAGTTAGAATTTTTTTTTTTTCCCATTTCAAATAGTATAATAATAATAATAATGATTCTTTACATTTATATAGCACTTTTCTCAGTGTACAACATCAGTTACCCTCTGACTTATAAAAGGTGAGATGGGATTCTTCCAGTTAAGCAAGATAAGTCCACGTGCTAAAAGTGTGGTATAGGCAATTACAATCAATTTGTTCTTCTTCACTTTAAGCCCAGTTGAAAACACATTAAATTTGAAAGCAGATATAAATACTGGATTCCTTGGCCTTTAAATCCCCCAGAACAATGCCTATACTATTTTTTGAAAACTAAGAAAACCTATAAAAAATGTAAAACTACAGTCAGATCATTACAGTGTGGAGCTTGCATGTCTATCCTGTGTGTATATAGTGACTCCTCCGTGTATTTCAGTTTTCAAAAACTCAAAGATACTATAAAAGTTAAATACAGACACTTTTAATTTTAATTTGCATTTAATACAAACTTTCATTTTTTTAGCTTAGTCTGTAAAAAAACAATTAAACACAGAAAAATACGCTTTTTGTGTTCCTTTGTTCCCTACGGATAAAAAAATACCAATTGCTACAAGAATATAAAACAGGATATGTGGACCCAGCATTCTCAGACATGCTGGGGCAGACAAAAAGCAGGGTGTGAAAAATCTTACAAAATGCCATGTATATTTCATAATTGTGTTAATTCTAGAGATTTGAACACATGCAAGTAAAAAGACTTCCTTTTATTAATTTAGTTTTTTTTTTTTTTTCATAATGTATTTTATTAGGTTTAGCTGGCTATTATAGCTTTTGTGGATGAGTATGTGTGAATGTGAATGAACACTATGACTGACAGCCACTCAAACCATTGCTGCTTCATACCCAAGCTCCCTATACCTCTGAAATGGATTATATGGGTTCAAAGACGGATTAATATATTCTTTTGACATTTTATAAATTAACATCTGTGATATGAAAGCTAACTTATGACATTTGATGGTATTGATATGGGTGCATTTCACAGATATTATGCATACAGTAGAATTAATTCTTAACATTAGTCAAAATGTCTGTCTCAAACTTGAGATAAAATTACAATCATTGATATCCTAATTTAATAGGAAGCAAAACTCAATAAAAAAGAGACCCTACAAGAAGCTGTTCTGTGTGGTGAAGATTTCATTAGAGGAAGTCTAAATTCATTTATAAACTGATTTCATTCTTGTCTATGGCCAATGTGACCACAGCTGTAATTGTTAAACATAACTAGGTGTTAGTGAAAGTTATACAATGTCTTGTTATTATTGTGGAGCCAAATTAAAGGAACAGGCCTGTCCTAGGAGCACGGAAATGTCAAGAACCAGGAAATCGAGAGTTAAATGAAACAGAAAAAGAATAGTCAAAAAACTACAGGGGTATAAGCCAAAAAGAGAGCCTGGCAGAAAAAAAAACTGTTAATCAAAACATCTGAAGTCAATATACATAAATGTAATGAATTATTATTATTATTAAAGTCTATGGCAAAGGTCCTAACCATAACTAAATACTTTCCCTGACTTATATCAATTTGCAATCTTGGAAGTGTTTATTTGAACTTAAAAGCCGGGAAGCTGCTTGCACATAACTTTAAATTGGGAGGGGTGTAATGATGTCACAACATCAAGGGCCATACGACTAGCAACACAGATTTTGCAACAATGTTCATAAAACAAGCACACACACAAAAAAAAACTAGAAAAACTGACTCCAAAATAGTGTCTTGATGACATTACTATTGTAACAGTAAAGTAAGTAAAAGGAACAAATATATATCTAAAATCCTAGAAATTTGATTCTGTTCATCTGGACAAAGTTTTTTAAGTGGGAGAAATATTTCAAGACTTATCCAAGTCTCTTCCTCAGTCTCAATTGACTGCAGGTTTCCCCAACCTTATAAACAGTACCTTTGCATAATCACAGAGACTAGCACCATTGACAAAGGGCCACCTAAAGAACGCTCCAAGCGATTCATGAGAGAGGAAGGACATCCACTCCCTAAGCGAAAACCCTTAGTGATCCCGTATGTGTCAGGAGTATCGGAACAGCTGAGGCGCATTTTCTCGAAACGCCAGGTCTCAGTGGCTTTCAAACCCCAAAACACGCTACGCCAAAGATTGGTCCATCCCAAGGATCGGGTCCCACGGCACAAACAGAGTAACACAGTTTACGCAGTTAAGTGCCAGGAGGAGTGCCGTGAATTGTACATCGGGGAAACCAAGCAGCCACTGGCTAAGCGCATGTCACAACACAGAAGAGCTTCCTTGTCAGGCCAGGACTCCGCAGTCTATTTACATCTACAGGATAGTGGTCACTCCTTTAAAGATGAAGAGGTGCACATCCTGGACAGGGAGGAGCGCTGGTTTGAGAGAGGAATCAAGGAGGCCATTTACGTGAAAAAGGAACGACCATCTCTGAACAGAGGAGGGGGCCTAAGGGTACATCTGTCGCCATCTTACAATGCTGTGATTGCAGCCATTCCTCAACCCTCTATGAATGGTTCACACGTCTACTAATCAGTGGACAATTTGCATATCACTGATCAACTGGCCCTTTGTCAATGGTGCTAGTCTCTGTGATTAAGCAAAGGTACTGTTTATAAGGTTGGGGAAATCTGCAGTCAATTGAGACTGAGGAAGAGACTTGGATAAGTCTCGAAATATTTCTCCCACTTAAAAAACTTTGTCCAGATGAACAGAATTAAATTTCTAGGATTTCCTTACCTGGATTATTGAGCATGCATCGAGATATATATCTAAAAATTCCAAAAACATAATAAACAAAAAAAAAATCCCTGAGATTCTATAGCGCTTATTTGTTTCCCTCTTATTTGTAAGATGGTTTTCATAACACCTATTATCAGGATTATACAGTAATCCTATTCCACTCACTCAGGGTGCAAGATGGGAATGAATCCTGAATGATATAATGTCAGTCATCCACAGGGAGTACTCCAAATAATTAATATAGCCATATAATACAAATACTAATTTTGGTAAAATTGCAGAGTTCCGTGGTGATCAAAATGTACATATATTGTGTCAAGTTGACTTAAACATGGAACATGGAATGGTCCCATGTATAGAAATATGGCAGTTTTATACAGTGATTTGGAGACTTGATGAACAGTTACAGCGAAGAGTTATAAAATAGCCTATGAATCTGTAACAAATTCCTTTAAACATCTCTTTCCGAATATCAGGAGGATCTACTCCTACCCCTTCCAAACTGTAATGCAGCTTACTCGTTTAGATCATTAGAAATTTGGGTTACTGCAGCATCCAGCAAGCAGAACTTTCAGAAATTGCTATCAGACTATTTTTATTTGTACTGAGACAAAATAGAGTATAGTAGTAGCAGGTTAAAATCACACTTCTTCTCTATCCAATAGCTCCTGGTTGTGATTCAAAAACATCTTAACTTTATTATACCGGCCAAATAAGGTTTCCGGCACTGTATGTTATTGAATAACTTCCTCATTATTTATATCAGCTGTCCATGGTCAGTTTTGATCCCTGGTGGTATGTTGGAAAAAAGCAAATCTACTTGTTCAACATACCATCCTTTAAAAATATTACGTAGCATTAAAAAAAAAAATCACAATGCATGTTTTAATAAAATATCCATGCTAGTTCTGATGCTACCCAGATATGTTAAGAAACCTATAAAAAAAAGTGCTTTATTGTTTATGTGTTATCATTATGTTTTGCATTTATTCAGCCTACTTGTAATCATTTTATCATGCACTGTGCTGTTAACTTTTGTCATGCATAATACAAATAAATTAAACTGAACCTATTTTCAATCAGAATGAATGAGCCTCCAGCAAAGGTCCTACAGCAGGTAAGTGTACAGTTGTATAAATAGTCACCTTTGTTATGGGTGCTTTACATACTGAGCAAATCTACTTTTCCTAATAAAGTCCCTGGTGCATAAAATTGTCTAGGGCAGCCCTGGCTGAAACATCATAATCCCAGAAAAGATTAGGCCCATCTTTAAACTGTCGTTTTGCACTAAGAGCTGTAAACTATATATTTACCAGATGTAAAACTCTTTCTTGCTTTCTTTTCTTTCCTCTTACTCATCCCTCATTCAGAAAATTACTTTTATGGCATATTCAGCAAAAATGATGCATTCACTTGTCATCCCACATAGTATATGATAGTGCCACAAAATTATAGCCAAGTACTCCACTGCCCAAATGCTGACTTTAAGTTCTATGGCAAACAGGATAAAGACTTCTATAAAGAAGGACTTAAACTAATTCATCTACTTGTCTATCAGTCCAGTTGTGAGATTTTTCCTTCATAGAAAAGAAAGTTGGGACAACGTACTATCTAGACATAAATGAACAAAAAACAATTAGGACTAACTATAAATTTATTGTGGTTTTGCTCCCTGTCACTTTGGGGATTAATTTACAGTGTTCAATAAGTTAATTTTACAGAGTGCAAATCACAATCTATGAGGGAACACACAGAAAATGGTGCTCAGTGATGCCTTCAAGTGACATGAATAATAAATTGCATCTAAAGATTTAGAAAACCCTCACTACAGAAATATTTGGGTGGCTAAAAGATAATATACATAGATAATACTTACATTCCCCTGATGTCTTTTTTCATGTTTCCCATGTTTATAAAAGGTTCTTATTGGGTAGGAACCATAGACAAACTGGCAAATTACATAGTGCAAATTTTCCAGCCACTGTATACTTTTGAAAGAAATTAAATTTCAAACAGGCAACTCATGATGGACACATCAGTCAATACATCCATCACTGCAGAGAACGCAAATAGAAACTTGTTCCTAATTAACATAATTTCATTTGTCATTATTTGTATTCAGCAATAACCATAAATTTTCAAAATTTAAAAACATAACTTAGAAAATAGAAACTTTATTGAGAAGCAATTAACATAGTTGCCTTAACAAAATTAACAAAACAGTTTAAAATGAAGTATTAAAATAAAGAAACAAAAATGGACAAAGCTATAGACAAAGAGAGAGTTCTGGCTAAACCATAACAGAAGCCTCTCTGGTGGAGACACAAACACCCACTTTAGATTGCCCAGTGGCTTTGGTGCAGAAGTCCACTCAGTACTGCATTCTGGTAATGGTGCAAATACAGATACTGTATGCACTATGGAGTTTCCTTTAGCAAAAGCACAGAAAAGATAGAAAAACCCACTCCTGAGTGCCTGCTGGCAAATGTGCAAACAATGACTCAATAGTGGACCCTCCTAGTTTTGCAGGCAAAAGCTTAAAAGAGGCCCCTACAAAAATCACAGATAAACAATTGAAAGTGGCCCCTTCTGAGGTCAACAACTCTGGTTGATCCTCTACTGCTTGCCACTTGGGCAGTACTGAAATAACTTCTCCAGAGACTGTGGACCCCTGCATAATGAGATCACTTCACAGCTGGGATATCTGGACAGCTAGATAACCTGCTGGCTGGTACATCTAGATGGATGACTCCTCTTGGGCAGTAATGTAGGCTGAAGGCTCATGCTGAGTGGCGAAGACTAGAACATATGGCTTGACTCGAATGACAGCAAAGACTGGAGACTGTAGCTGGAGCAAAAAGACTAGAGGCTCCGGGTCTGGTGCAAGGACTGGAGAGTCAGACTCTCAGTGTGCAGACTAAATTCTCTGGAGTACCTGAACACTTTGGTTCAGCCTTATTAGGGTCTGGCAAGGGTCATTTCTGTGCTCTGGGTTTGTTTTATTTTCATTTCCTTATGCTGTCATGTTTTATTAAATCTTATGTTTTCATGTTAACATATTTTTCTTTTTCTTTGTTTTATTTAATTCTTTAATATTGTCTTGTGAATTTCTTGTACAATTTATTAAATCTTAAATGATTGAATTAAGGATTAATGGTGCCTCTAGTAATTAAATTCAAACAAGGAGTACTGCTGCTCAGTTGTAAAAAACCCTCTTTGGTGCAACCCCTGACTATGTTTTCTGTTACCTGATGCTGGTTTCCAGTTTGCTACTGTGGCTGTGATTGTGTTCCTTTTACCCCCCAACCTTCTGGGGTGATTAGTTTATCCTATATAAACTATAATATTTACCCTCTTGTCTCAGGTGAAAACAGGGTGGAAAAATAAGGTTTTGATTCTTTCTCTCTTATGTCTATTAGTTATTTTACAACATCTCTTATTACTTTGTTTTTAGATTTATTAAAAGAAAATTTGATGAAAGAATCTTTGTCCTGTTTATTAATCTTTTTGTATTTTATTTTAGCTCTTTCTTACATGTTATAAGGGGACAGGAACCCCTGATGTGTCAGCTTTGGAGGCTTCATTCCAGCTGCACCTATTAGCTGGGGATTGTGTTGTTTGTTTGTCATTCTTGGGTTTTTAACTTCTGTCATTGATTTTTATAAGTTATAGGAAGTGGCCATTGTTTCATCCCTGGTTCAGATATGTTTTCTTTTTCTTTTTTGCTTTGTATCCTCTATCACCATAATCTATCGTCTCCTAGGGGGGATGGGGAGTGAAAGCTTTAGATTCATCAAAAATTTCAATCTCCGGTTTTCAATGGATCTGGACATTTTAGGGTCCCCTGATACCAAAAACGTTGATATCTCGATGATGGGTGTATGTCTGTCTGTGTGTGTGTCTATGTGTCACAGTTTCTTGAGGACGGTCTAGGGCTAAAATGGCTGGATGGAAAAATACCAAACTCAAAATTTAAGCCTGTTATGAGATGATGATGTGCTGATAAGTTTTTGAGCCAAATCGTGCAGGAGAAAGAGGTACTCTAGAAGACCCCTCAAATACCATTCATCCATCCATTTTCCAACCCGCTGAATCCGAACACAGGGTAATGGGGGTCTGCTGGAGCTAATCCCAGCCAACACAGGGCACAAGGCAGGAACCAATCCCGGGCAAGGTGCCAACCCACCGCAGCCCCTCAAATACCATAATTTGCAATTCTGAATTTTTCTTGTCAATTGCTATTGTAATGAAATATTTTATGATCAGAAAGATCAGCATCAGAGCAGTAAATAATTACTGAAATGTTGCAGAATAGTTTTGGTAACTTGGTTCCTAGGGTGCAAAGCCTACTGATATTCACATCTGAATTCTGTTGTTTTACTTTAATAGTATTTTGTATATTTTGCTAGTGATTGTTTTTTCTGTATGAATATTGTTTTGTTTATTATTTTGTGACACTGAAGCTCAGGTTCTGCCCTCAGTCTTTGTAACTTTCTGAGTAGTTACAGTATTATTTCTGTTTATTAGCTATCCTTTTTCGATGTTGGAATTGTGGATTTCAAAGCCCTTTGTGTGAGTTTTTTTCATTATACATTCTTTTTTGGAGTACTGAGATATGGCTTTGTTTATAAACTAGATTTCTGGAGCTCGGCTTTGTTTGGTTTAGGTTGGCTTTTAAGGCCTATCTTTTCTGATTAATGTTTTACCTTCTTTTTTGTTTCTTTGTTAAAAAACATTCAAATATAAAGGATTTATCATTGTAGGCTAGGGGTTTATTGTGGATCCCCTCTTCCTTTTGTGATTTACCAACTTGGCTCTATTTTTGGTATGCATGCTTGCTTCTCAAGTTTAAGACCAGGCTGATTTCATTTCTAGGCCTCATTTAAACATTGAAACCTAGCTTGAAACCTTCTTTTGGGTTTTGTGTGAGCAGGTCAAATTATATCTTTGCACTTTTTGCTCTAGTTTTTTGGTATTGATTTATTCATTGCAAATTTTGCATTGTTCGCCTTTTGTTGGCAATTTTTTTTCTTTCTTGCTCAATGTTTTTGATTTTGCTTCCTGCTTTGGTTTTGAAAAGATTTTTTAAATAATACCTTTCTATTATAAGAATCTCTGCTTTATTGAGGGGGTACAGGGTGTACGGTTCACATCTCCCATTTGTTTGGGATTTATAGCCTTTGGCTCTTTTTCATGTACAGCCTGCTTCACAAGCTTCAGGGAAACACCTACGTTATGCTTTTGAAGCCTGCTTTTTTAAGAAGTCAAAAGTACTAACCATTGTGACACTGTGCTGCCCAACATAGAATTAATGAAAAAATATGGTTTCATTTTATTGCCTTGGGCCAAATATTTCTTTTATAATTCAAACAATAATAGATAAATAGATTTTGGTTTCCACATCATAAAGACTAATAGCATGTTTTATTGCTGCCACTCACTTGAACCTGATTGAGAATTCCAGTGGTTGAACTTGAAGTAGTTAAAGATAAACAATTATCTTTTTGGGCTGGCCTCTGCTTTAAACTATATGCTGTAACAATAAGATGTCTACTGGGTAATAAAACACTATGAATTAAAGTCCTGCGGAATGTTCCTGCTAAGCAACAGATCTGTGAAGCAGTAATGTGCCCAGACCTTTTGGTGAGCAGTGGCACAAGAGGGGAGATGGGGCTTTAGATGGGACAGGATTTGTTACAGTTTAGTCATGGGCTCAAACTAGTGCCCATTTCTATTTCTGCGTTTTTTTTATGTTCATGGGACATTTTGATGTAACTTCAGAGGCATTATAATATTCAGAAAACAGCCCAAAGTATTATTTGATAAATGCTTATTTTGTTAAATTATCAGAAAGGACACTGCGCTCAGGGCGGCACGGTGACGCAGTGGGTAGCTCTGCTGCCTCGCAGTTGGGTGACCTGGGGCCCTAGGTTCGCTTCTCGGGTCCTGGGTTTCCTCCCACAGTCCAAAGGCATGCAGGTTAGGTGGATTGGCGATTCTAAATTGGCCCTAGTGTGTGCTTGGTGTGTGGGTGTGTTTGTGTGTGTCCTGCGGTGGGTTGGCACCCTGCCCAGGATTGGTTCCTGCCTTGTGCCCTGTGTTGGCTGGGATTGGCTCCAGCAGACCCCCGTGACCCTGTGTTCAGATTCAGCGGGTTGGAAAATGGATGGATGGATGGACACTGCACTCCCTCAACTGTGCATATTTAGTACTTTGTTTTCCTAATATAGCACATCTTAATAAGACACCAGAGAAAATAAAACTATTTCCATCTAGTTGCATGAAATACCAAATGGACCTTAACAGTAAAAGTTCACATCAGAGCACATCAAATCAAACATTTGCTGTTACTATAGATCACCATTTGTTTTTCTGCATTAGACTTTCAAAAAGGAAAAGTAAAAGAATTATGATCCAGCACCACGTAAATCGATTTTAAATATTTCACATGTACAGTATTAAAATCTCTGTAACAGAACAAAAACAAAAATAACATAGTCAGCCTTTGGTTTATATTGCAAAATCTTCACTTTGGATTGTAATAACTTTATATTTGTTAATAGTCATATTGTATCTTTCTGGAGGCATCACAAGATCAGAAAGCCATTTTTGTCCACATAGACTTGACAGTTTGGACTTTGAGTTTGGCAGTCAAGCACATTGGTTATTGAACTGTTAAGAATTGGCTTCAGGGGTATATACAACTGTGTGTCATCAATGTAGCAATGAAATGCAATATTGCGATGTCATAGGGCAAAGAGTGTTGGGGCAGGAGGAGGAAAAAGTGTTGATGTAAGCAAAAAAAAAAGATTTGTTAATAAAATGAGATCTGAGCCAAGCTAGAGCTGTAATGTAATGTAATTTACTCCATAAGGTAGAAATACGGTACATAAAAAACAGGAATACTTTGTGAAGAATCAAAGTCACACAGTGTAAACCTTTGGGGTTTCCGCCCCAGTTTACTGAAACATAAATTGAGTACTGTCTCCACAATACAAGGCAAATGGTCACACTGGACAAAGTATAAAGCAAACAGGGGAACATTTATACAGAGGGACAGGAAATTGAATCAGGGATACTGGGAAAACTCAGATGCATGCTGGGATAAAGACGTCATCATCTTGTGACTGAAGGGTAGACGGGAACCCGGAAGTATGGCTTCTTTTTGTTTACTCCGAGCTTTATTACGGCAGCGAGTCCTCGCTCTGACTGATGAGACAGGAAGAGAAAGGTTAGTGTGCTGCCTGTGTCCCTCGGCATGGGTTGTCGCGATGTGGTCTGAGTCCTTAAACTGCTCCCCATGCGCTCGTGCGTGACATGACCCCCCCTATAGCCCAGACCAACCAGGTCGGGCAGCCCGAACCGAGAGGTTGTGAGCCCATGAGAGTGCATCCGCGTTGGCCTGAAGGTTACCCCGACGATAAGTGACTGTGAACTTGTACGGCTGCAGGTCCAAAAACCACCTGGTAACCCGAGGATTCGACTCCTTATGAAGGGTCATCTACTGGAGGGCGGCATGGTCCATCACCAGGGTGAATTCCCGACCCTGCAGGTAGTATCGCAGGTGAGTTACCGCTCACTTGATCGCCAGGGCTTCCCGTTTCACTGCCGTATACCTCGTCTCCCGGTCTAACAGTTTCCGGCTCAGATACATCACAGGGTGTTCAACACCGTCGATACTTTGGCTCAACACGGCACTGAGGCCAGTGTCCGAAGCATCGGTCTGGAGGAGAAAAGGAAGGGAAAAGTTAGGTGTTCTTAAAATAGGTGCCGAAGTGAGGGCCTGTTTTAAGTCACTGAATGCTTGTTCCGCGGCTTCATTCCACACCACATGAAAAGGGGCCTTCTTTGTCAAAATACCAAGGGTGCTGTCCTTTCAGAGAAGCGAGGTACAAACAGGCGGTAATAACTCGCTAACCCCAAGAAAGCTTGCACCTGTATCTTGAGTATTGGACGGGGCCATTCTAAGATGACTTTTATTTTCAAGCACTGTGGTTTCACCATCCCCCCTCCTACCAGGTAGCCACAAATATTTGGCCTCGGTCAACCCAAAGAAGCACTTCCGGAGGTTGATACGTAGGCTGGCTTTCGCTAGCGTCAGGAGAACGGCATAAACCTGTAATACATGCTCCTCCCAGGTGCCAGAAAAAACGACGATGTCATCGAGGTAGGCAGCACAATAGGACTGGTGGGGCCTTAGCACTCTATCTACCAGACATTGGAAAGTTGCCGGTGCCCCATGCAGTCCGAATGGGAGAACCTTGTATTGCCAGTGTCCACTAGGGGTACTGAAAGCAGTTTTCTCTTTAGCGGATGCCGTTAAGGGAATTTGCCAGTACCCTTTGGTCATGTCAAATGTAGTCAAATACCGGGCCATTCCCAACTTCTTGAGAAGCTCGTCAATTCGGGGCATGGGATAGGCGTCAAACTTGGAGACCTGATTAAGACGTTGGAAGTCATTGCAAAATCTCCAAGAGCCATCCGGTTTGGACACCAGGACAGTGGGACTGGACCACGGGCTGTGACTTTCTTCGATAATGTTCATGTCCAGCATCCGCTGAATCTCCAGCTCCACCTCAGTCTTTTTTGCCTCCAGGAGGCGATAAGGTCTTTCCTGGATAACCACTCTTGGGTCTGTCACAATATCGTGCTGAATCAGTGCAGTCTAACCTGGTGCTTCGCTGACCACTTCCGGGACGGACAGGATTGCTCCTTCGAGCTTCCGTTGTTGGAGGGGCGTCAAATTGTTGCCGAGGTTAAGCAATATATTTTTGAAGAAAAGAGAGAGGGTGGACTCAGAAGGAGGTTGCTCCTCCCTGGTCTTCCACAACTTTAACAAGTTCACATGATACACCCTCTCAGTCAGTCAACGATTTGGTTGGCTAACCAAATAGTCAACGAGTCCTTTTCTTTCTTTAACCTTGTACGGGCCCTGCCAATGGGCCAGCAGTTTTGAGTGGGAGGTGGGCACGAGCACCAGTACGCGATCCCCCGGCTGAAATTCTCGAAGGGAAGAGTTCCTATTATAATTTCAGGCTTGCGCTGCTTGAGCCCGAGACATGTGGTCTTTTAATATAGGCCTGATTTTATCTAATCGATCGCGTAATTGCGCGATATATTCCAACAGATTTGTGTTGGGAAGTGCCTCCCCCTCCCAACCTTCTTTTAGTAAATCCAAAATGCCCCGGGGCTGGCGCCCATATAAAAGTTCAAATGGGGAAAATCCCGAGGAGGCTTGAGGCACCTCCCAATACGCAAAAAGTACTAAAGGTAGGAGCTGGTTCCAATTCCTTCCATCCGTGTTGACTACCTTACAGAGCATTTGTTTAAGGGTTTGGTTAAATCTTTCTACCAACCCGTCCATCTGAGGGTGATAAACAGACGTTTTGAGATGCTTAATATGGAGTAACTTGGCTACCTCCCTGAACGTATCCGAAGTAAAGGGTGTACCTTGATCTGTGAGGATTTCTTTAGGTATGCCCACTCAGGAAAATAATCCTACCAATTCCCGTGCAACATATTTTGTATTAGCAGCTCTCAGGGGGACTGCTTCGGGATACCGTGTTGCATAATCCACCATGACCAATATATATCTATGGCCTCTGGCCGAAGGCTCTAGGGGTCCAACGAGATCGACTCCGATCTGCTCAAAGGAAACGTCAATAAGGGGAATCGGGATTAGAGGAGCTCGGTCCCTCCTGGGAATCTGGCGTAACTGACAGACTGGACAACACTGACAGAAACGGCGGACCTCCTCATTTATCCCGGGCCAATAAAATCGGAGTTTAATCCTCTCCAACATTTTTTCGGCCCCTCGAGGTGGGCGCCTGAGAGGTGGGCATGTGCTAGGTCGCAGACCTCCCACCAGTAGGTTCGCGGCACTAACAGCAACTTCCGTACCTTGCCTTTGTGTTCCGCAGCACGGTATAACAAGTCATTTTCTAAGACAAAGTAGGCTCCCGGAGGTGTGGAATCTAATGACACCAGGTCATCTGCAGATACAACAGCATTCCGGGCAAACTTCAGGGAATCATCATTCCACTGTTCTCTTTTGAAAGATGCCAGTGTACAGCGAAATTGAAAGTCTAGGCCGGCTAATTCATCAGGGCCTAGGCCTGGAGTGGTGTCCTACCGAGGCATAACCCCACCCGGTTGTACTTCCAGATCGGGGTATGTCCCTGAAAGGCGTCCCCTTGGGCCGTCCACGTCATCAGTTGCAGATGAGCACGGCATGGGAGCAGTTTGGAGAGTCCCCTGACCATCCATAAATAGACCCAGTTTGTGTACGGGAGTGGTGACAGTTTTACCGTATTTATTGTTAGACTAATCTTGTCCCAATATAACCGGATAGGGGGGTTCGGGCAACACCGCAACTAAAAGCTGTTTCAGAGTCCCCTTCCATGTTATATAACACCTTGCGGACCTGTATGATCTGGTGTCTCCGTGCACATATTTTATACTCGACTTTTTAGCGAGCCACTGTTGCAGTAAAACATAACGGTGAGCAATAATGGTGATACTGCTCCCAGAATCAAACAAAGCCATCACCGAGTGCCCATTCACCAACACCATTCCCGTATGTGTAAGTGCCAGAGGGTTTGACGGCGCACAGGACCTCTCTCCTCTCACGTAGCTGCAGTCCATCGGTTCCGCATTGAGGGGGCAGGTGGGAAGAATGTGTCCCACCTCGCCACACTTGAAACAGCACGACGGGGTGAGCACCCGGTCTTTCGTTTTCGCTGGCGGCACCGTGGTGACAGCACGATGGGGGGGCTCCTGTGTGGCAACCCGTCCCTGTTGGGCTATGCGAGCAGGCTTCTCAGACCCCCCGATATGGTTTACCGCCAGCTGTCACTCCAAGACCTCCAGGAGCCAGTTCATATCCCGGAAGGGATGTCTCCGGACCTGCTGGGTGAGGTAGTCCGGCATGGCGTATACTAACGCCTCACAGTCCATGCTACCTGCTCAACCACCTGGCGGGCTTGATTAACATCTGGCCGTAGCCATCGCCCGAGTTTGCCCCAGAACTCGAACGCCTGGGCCCTAGCTGGAAGCTCCGGGTTGAACCGCCAGTGCCGCCATACCCTCGCCTGCTAGCCGGAGGTAATGCCGTATTGGTAATACAACTCGGCTCTCCGGAGGTCGTATTGGGCGGCTGCCTCCTCAGGGAGGTCATGATAGGCCTGCTGCGCCACACCCTTTAGGTAGGGAGCCAAGATGGACGCCCATTCCGCTCGTGGCCACTGATTTCTGGCCGCCGTCCTCTCGAAGACAGTCAAGTAGGCTTCCAGGTGTAAGGGGAACAATTTGAGAGAGGTGGAGGTCTTGCATTGTCTGGCCTTGCAGCCTCCGCAGCCACCAACCATCTCTTTGTTTGTGCGAGCTCTCTCTGTGTGGTGGCTTGATCCGTCTTGACTGCCTGGAGTTCATTTGCCAAGGTATTTAGTACTGCGTTTAGGTCTTGCCCTTCCATCATCTTCGGGCTCTATCCTGCCGACTACACCAGTCTGTGAAGAAACAAAGTCACACAGTATAAACTTTTGGGGTTTCCGCCCCGGTTTACTGAAACATAAATTGAGTACTGTCTCCACAATACAAGGCAAATAGTCACAACGGACAAAGTATGAAGCAAATAGGGGAACATTTATACAGAGGGACAGGAAACTGAATCAGGGATGCTGGGAAAACTAAGATGCATGCTGGGATAAAGACGTCATCATCTTGTGACTGGAGGGTAGACTGGAACCCGGAAGTATGGCTTCTTTTTTGTTTACTCCGAGCTTTATTACAGCGGCGAGTCCTCGCTCTGACTGATGAGACAAGAAGAGAAAGGTTAGTGCGCCGCCTCTGTCCCTCGGCATGGGTTGTCGTGATGTGGTCCTTAAACTGCTCCCCAAGCGCTCGTGCGTGACAACTTGTATCAAATATTTGAAAAATCAAAATGTGTGGTTCAGTTTAACTGTTTAAAGTCTAAATATTCTTGAATGTAATAGAATATTGTCATTTTTCACCTTCTGATAAAAGTCCATAGAGGGATCAATACCTAATAAAAGTTCAAAAATCAAAATTAACATCACATTCATAATCACTGACGTTGAAAAAGTCTAAAACAATACCCCACATGCTTACATAACGTTGGTGCAGCCCTTTGAAGGCTAGGAAGGCTGGTAAAGAGTACATTTTAAAAATATTATCATATTTGTGATCAGCAACCTTGAAATGGCATAAAATGACACTCCACATGCCTATATTGAAAATCCTCTATTTTTCTTTTTTTTGAAGTTCTTTTAAAAGGAGTAACTTTGACCCCTTGTATTTCATTAAGGGGTGAACCAATGGGGTCAGTGGATGTGGCATGTAAAATGTCAAGTGCTTCTGATCACTTTTGCTAAAGATGCTTATTGATTTAATGTTTGACATAAGGTTTACTTTCTTGCATAAAATACGGTTCAATAATGGGTCTATGCGACCAAAAACAGATGGAAGTTATTCAAATCATTCATAAGTAATTCTTATGAACACAATAATTAGCATAGACTAAATTTTATTTCCGTGTGGGATAAGTAAACAGTAAAGTAGTTTACCTAGTTTTAACAAGCACTTTCCCAATCATTACTTTTTTTATATTCTTACAACGGAGAGAATGCATGCACTTTCTCGGAAGTGATCAATTACCATATATACTTATGTTTTAGTTCTCCTGCGGATAAGTCGGGGCTTGACTTTACTGTATAAGTCGAATGCGGAAAACTCACGATATTGGTCGAAGAAATTATGATATGCTAACGCCCACCTGAAGAGTAACAATGGAGCACACTGCCTTTTTTATTCTATGTATTGTGCCTACATGACCACATGGTAATACATGAACTATTCCGAAGCAACATTTGCACTGTTTTGTGTCTCACACCCTCCTACACCTTTATCATAACAGCATCCCTTATCTACGATGGAGTGTTTGATCAGAAGAAAATATGATGCTGGTTTTAAATTAAAAGTCGTTGAAGTGGTGAAAAAAATTGGTAACTGCACTGCTGCAACAAAATTCGATGTGTTTGAGAAACTGGTGCGAGATTGGAGGAAGCAAGAAGATGTTAAAAATCTAAGTCTCATATTTTTGAATGGGCGTACAAGTTGGGGTCTGATTTTATGATTGATTTTTCGGGTTTCAAGACCGACTTATATACCCGAGTATATATGGTAATTACTAATGAGAGAAAAGGCAATTGGGCCAATGTGAAGAAGAGGCAGAAGACACTTGAGCCACTGTAGCCACTCCTTTGTGAAGGTCCCTGGTTTTGTCTTGTTTTATTGTTGTAAAAGTATTTAATGAGATAATCTTGGAAATGATCAGTAGAGTTTGATAATTTTCATAAAATTAAATATAGACCTGCATTCTGTGAATCTATCTCACAAAGCCTAGAAAACTGGAAAAGAATTGACTGTATGACCATTTAGCATCCTCCTTCTGTACAAAAAAGAACCTAATAGTTATACTGAACTAAAAAAATCAGTAACAGTAAAGACTTTAAAGTTTCTGGAGAAACAGTCTAAACCTAAAAAAATTGGTTTCACTGGTGTAAAATACTTTCAGTACAACCTCAGGTCACATTTTGAATATGAAGTACAAGTTAAGTGGTATCTCATCTCATTGGCACTGCTTTGGATAGTTACCTCAAAGGCATTTCTTCATCACAAGGCTTCTGACACATCACGACTGTCAGAAGAGTAGTACATGGACATTCTGCTGCTCACTGAGCACAAAGAATCACCCACCACCCCATGTATGCAGTAAGTGTGGACAAATCAGAGAAATGCGCTCTACTTGCAGCACATGTTCTTCTAAACCAGCACTTTGTGGGGTGACTCTCATTCAGATAGAGGCTTTTAGTCATGTTGCTGGTCATAATTAAGTAATTAACAGTTTCTTTATACTTTTGACAGGGTTACTATTAATAATAAAACCATTGCTTTCTAATACATTTTACAATTTTTATAAATTTTGATAGAGTTAATTTTTTATCATATTTCCATAGATCTATACTGCAGTGTCCTGGTAATAAATGGTCCAGCAGTTAATGTGTTAAAACTTTAGGAATTGTTCAAAGACAAATGACCTAATAACAAAGCTGCAGATGAACTAAAGGTAAGGAGCAGACACAGAGATAGTGAAGCAGGGAGAGAAGTAGCTTTCTGCCTTAATATCCATCTTACTAACCGAAGGTTGTAAACCGGATATGTATACAGGGCGCTGGGCACATCGAGGCGCACGCGCACTGCCGCCCGCCACAGAGCAAAAAACAAAACGAGAGGATTCGAAGGTTGTATTACAGTATGGACGGAAGCCCCACAGCTCCATGCTGTGACAACGCGCTTGCGAAAGGAGTCATGGCTCAAACCAACTGTGACCACACGCGCACCTACAACGCGCTTGCGAAAGGAGTCACGGCTCAAACCAAACAAAACACAGAAACGACAGAGCAAAAAACGAAATGTGAGGATTCGAAGGTTGTATTACAGTACGGACGGAAGCCCCACAGGTCCATGCTGTGACAACGCGCTTGCGAAAGGAGTCACGGCTCAAACCAACTGTGACAACACGCGCGCCTACAATGCGCTTGCGAAAGGAGTCACGGCTCAAACCAAACAAAACACAGAAACGAGACTACGACCTGTGCACTACAACTGGGGTAAAGCGTGCACGCCGGGTTGTACAGCCGCCCGGACGTGAGGGCGCTAGGCACATCGAGGCGCACGCGCACTGCCGCCCGCCACAGAGCAAAAAACGAAACGAGAGGATTTGAAGGTTGTATTACAGTACGGACGGAAGCCACACAGGTCCATGCTGTGACAACGCGCGCGCCTACAATGCGCTTGCGAAAGGAGTCAAAGCTCAAACAAACTGTGACAACGCACACGCCTACAACGCGCTTGCGAAAGGAGTCATGGCTCAAACCAAACGAAATACAGAAACGAGACTACGACCTGTGAACTACAACTGGGGTAAAGCGTGCACGCCGGGTTGTACAGCCGCCTGGACGCAACCGCCCACACCACCGCATATACCTTCCATGATATGTCTTCACGCAGCGGCTTCCCACCGGGGCGCATATTGCGCTGTGGCACTCGCCCCAAAGTCAGACGCAGCGGCTTCCCAGAGTCAGTAAGTGGCCCCTAAACAACACAACCTGTTCAAGCAGTCGGTGTCAGCGAAGGCAACAGACTCACGCGCACTGCCGCACTGCAACGAGCCCGCCGCCTATAAACTAGACTTGCTCTAATCCACTGTGCCAGTAATGTAGATCACATAACGGTCATTCACTTTGGCGCCCACCCCAGAGTCCAGAGTCAAACACAGCGGCGTCCCACAACGCTGTGGTGCCCGCCCCAGATTCAAACGCAGCGACTTCCCAAACCGCGGCGGCTTCCCAGAGTCAGTAGGTGGCGCCTAAATAACACAACGTAATGCGGCGTGGCGCCCGCCCCAAAGTCAAACGCAGCGGCTTCCCAAAACGCAGCGGCTTCCCAGAGTCAGTACGTGGCGCCCAAACAACACAACCTGTGAGCTACACTTGCTCTAATCCACTGTGCCAGTAATATAGATCACATAACGGTCACAGACTCTAACCCAGCGGCTTCCCACACTCAGTGGCTGGCACACGAACACCACAACCTGTAAACTGAACTTGCTGTGCAGAACTCTGCCAGCAGTCGGTGTCAGCACAGGCAACGGAATCACGTCTCCACAAAACGAGACCACTTTACTACAGATATGCTTATATAGTTAAATGACATTTCCCCAGACGCACCCACCCTCTATGATATGTCATCCATCCAGATATCGGACGGAACAGAAACTGATTGCCATTCTTGGATTTCCGATTCGCTAGCGAATCACGGGCTTACTAGTAATACAATTAAAGTAATTTCACATAAAATTAATTGTTAAGGTATTAAACTATGTATTTAGAGTTAATAACATGGACTAATGTTTACATAACATTGGTAAGTGAACATTTTGTGATTCACTAAACTGTACACTAAAATAAGAAGGTATTAACCGTTACTGGAGCTCTGTGTACCAGGTTAAAACCACTTTACACAGATATCTGCAGGCTTACCTTCACACACTTCCCTCATTAGCACAGGAAAACTTGTGATATAAAATTATAAGGTGTTAAGAAAAAGATTTGCTGTCCTGGGAAATTAATATTTGTGTAAGGATCCTGGAGAACTGACAAACTTCAAAGGGAGCACAAACATCCTCTAAGAAAGCATTAAGTCAGATCAGCTTTAGCACAAACACAGAGAAATCAAAATGTTGATTCAGTTACAAATAATATTTCAGTCAAAATACTTGATTTTTATTTACATTATGTTCAAATTTGATCAGTCTTAACAAAGTATATATTGTAATGAACATATTCATGTGTGTTAGTCTTGAGTAAATGGAACTAGTGCTAGTGTAGTTTATTTGTATCAATTTAATAAGAGTTTTGTAAAAGAATATAGTATGTATTACAGCTGTTTTTTGTCAATTCATAATAATCTTCTTGTAATTTAATAATATATGACTTCAAGGCAGCTGCTATACTACTGTAATTATACTTTTTTATTTTTTTTTCATTACTGTAGTTAGGGCGGCACGGTGGCGCAGTGGGTAGCGCTGCTGCCTCGCAGTTGGGACACCTGGGGACCTGGGTTCGATTCCCGGGTCCTCCCTGCGTGGAGTTTGCATGTTCTCCCCGTGTCTGCGTGGGTTTCCTCCGGGCGCTCCGGTTTCCTCCCACAGTCCAAAAACATGCAGGTTAGGTGGATTGGCGATTCTAAATTGGCCCTAGTGTGTGCTTGGTGTGTGGGTGTGTTTGTGTGTGTGTCCTGCGGTGGGTTGGCACCCTGCCCAGGATTGGTTCCTGCCTTGTGCCCTGTGTTGGCTGGGATTGGCTCCAGCAGACCCCCGTGACCCTGTGTTCGGATTCAGCGGGTTGGAAAATGGATGGATGGATGGATTACTGTAGTTATTGATTTGAGACTATTTGTTATCCACAATTGGTAATAATCCTGACCTTGCATGCCCCACCTCACCAATATATTTAGCAGATAAAAACATTTTTTTCTTTCAATGCATTTTAAAATCCTTTACTCCCCTCTGCTGAGAACATTATCACAATATATATGTTTTAGCACAGCAGGACCTAAACCATTGGCATCAAGGTTTTTAGAAAGCATTTTAATTTCACTCCTACATACAGAAGGTTATTGAGTTTTGCAGATCTTTCATTTCATTCTTTGTTTCACAGGATCTGACACATTTTTATACCTTTGAAAAAAATAAGAATAGATATTTTGTTATTTTAATTTATATAATTTCACAATTTAACATCTTCTTGTTTACTTAAAGTTGGTAATGTAGTTTTAGACTTTTATTCTTTGTCTGTATAATACAGACTCATAAATCCCTAAACAAACTACTTTTTATTTACTGTTAAATTGGATGGAGTCAGTCCTCAGATTCACAAGGTCTGTGCTGACCAATTTTGTGGAATTCTTTGTTACCTGTTGTGTCTGTCACTAAACCTCCAGAATGTGCCACGGTTGTGGAAAACATTGTGTATTGCTCCAGTTCCAAAGAAGGAAGAGACATGTTCTCTGACATGAAAATGGAGACCCAAAGCACATAAGTCCCAAAAGCACTTCCGAAACCTCCCCGTAGAGGGGGAAATCCTGTCAAAAGCCCTGGCTAGATACAAAAAGGGCTACAAAGAATCTTAAAAAATAAAAAGGTACTTGGGGTCCACAGCAATGACAGGTTGGACTGATCTAAATGAAGAGAAGAATGTGTGTAGTGACATTCTTTACATGTTCTGTCACTCTGATGGCCAGTGCAATTTTCTACACTTTGGTGTGCTGGGCTGGTAACATCACTTCAAGAGAGGCTTACCGAATCAAAAAGCTAATTGATGAGGCAGGAACAGTTATGGGATGCAATGTTGGCACTCTGTATGTAATAGAGAAGGGGAGTATGAAAACAAAATGGAGAGTAACTATGAACATTGTTGCACATTCTCTCTCTGACACACTAACAATGACAATTTCAGGAAATAAATGATTAAGAAGCACTACTGGGACTCCTTTATATCTATAGCGATACACTTTAAAATACCTTTCTGTTGCTGTAACTGCTCTTTGCATGTTTAGCCAAGTCAGACATTTTTTATTCTTTTTTGTTATTATGGTGTGTATTGGGAGGGGACTGTTGTTATAATATGTATTTATTTATTTTTGTTTATTGAGCTTCTGTAAAAAGCTAAAATTCTCACTTGGGACAAATAATGCTATTTATTTACGAGGGACGTTCAAAAAGTTTACGGACTTTTTTTAAACTCTATTTATTAAGAATTTCAAAAACAAATTATATCACTTTTCTACATAGTCACCTTTGTTTGTGATGCAATTTATAATGCTCAATTAAAACTCCTCCTTCACTGTTTCCAATGAAAATATGAATGTCCCTCATTTCTATCTATCTAAAATAATTAGTTTTGTACTTCTGGAATTCTACACCCTGGACATCCTTCAAAATGTAAAATGTCATAAATGTCTCAGTTCCCTTATAAAACATGCATAACATGATATCAGTTTTAAAAGATTTATACTTTGGAGTGGGTATGAAAGAGAGACTTTTAAATTAAAACTGCTTCAACTGCACTTAAAATTTTAAAACAGAATGAGATGTGTTGAAAAGTGTCCAATCTTGGACAACCAGGAAGTGCATGACACATTGTACCACCATAACTGTGATTTCACCCACACCCGTTCGTTCCTGCATATCAACATTTTAGCATGCATCGATAGTCATATTCTACATTATGTAAAATGCAAAAATAATTTAACAACATTAAAAGGAAAGTTAAACAATATTTAAATGGTAGAAATGAATCATCCACAGTACAAAACCCCAGAAAAAATCAAATGTTTATTTTTAAAGGTAAACATGAACTGAAAAAAATAACAATATTATCCCACCATAACACTTCCTATCCAAACAAAAAAAAAAGTTCAGTGGATGTAGAATCTGAAGAACTTGATCCCGACAAAGATTGAAAATCCAGTCTTCTCTTGTATCCCTTCCATCAATAAGATTTTCAAACCTTTTATTTGTTAATCATTTTACTTCCCAGCTGGTGGAATGTAGTGAATGTTTGGTCCTGCCTGTCATCTGTGTATGAAACTTAATTAAAATACAGCATTTGCTTGTAACACTTTTTGTTGCCAAAAAGACTCCGGATAGTACTTTTTCCAGCTTTTTTCCCCTTTTAGAAGTGTTTTTTGCCATTTTTTTTAACTACAAAGGAGAAACAACAGATTGAGAGTGAATGTTTTTTTTGCAGTTCAGCAACACATGTAGGTGAGAAGTGACAGCAATAGTGCAGGTCAGCAGTAGGCCAGTACTGTAATTAATTATTAGGTGGGCTTTGCATCTGTTTACAGTAAATAAGCGAGTGAGCTTCCCAAGAAGGATAGAAGTTAAAGATTAAGAGAACAAAAGAATGTACTTGGGTACATTGCATACAATCCAACGAGGTTAAAGGGCATATTTAAAAAAAAGTAATTTAAGCAATTATACTATACTTGCGTTAAATTAGAAAAACATGAAGTAGTGTAGCAAAGAGACAGTTTCTTACAGGAAGACTTAAGGGAAAATTTGGTAAGAGATAAAAAAAACTTTCAGCAGGCAGCCTAAAGTGAGCCATTAGCAGAAGGAAGAAAGCTTTCAGTAGCAAGAGCAAGTCACACAATCTGACGGGTTTTTGCACCTATGACATTTGGAAAAGCCTCAACAACATTATCTAGTGTCACTGTTACAACTTTCCATCCATCCATCCATTATCCAACCTGCTATATCCTAACTACACGGTCACGGGAGTCTGCGGGAGCCAATCCCAGCCAACACAGGGCGCTAGGCAGGAAACAAACCCTGGGCAGGACGCCAGCCCACCGCAGGGCGTGTACACACACACACACGCACACACACACACCAAGCACACACTAGGGACAATTTAGAATCGCCAATGCACCTAACCAGCATGTCTTTGGACTGTGGGAGGAAACCGGAGTACCTGGAGGAAACCCACACTGACACGGGGAGAACATGCAAACTCCACGCAGGTCAACTAACCCGGGTCTCCTAACTGCGAGGCAGCAGCGCTACCCACTGCACCACCATGCCGCTCTGTTACAACTTTGCATGAATGAATTTTACATAGATTCATTCACCAAAAAAAAAAAAAATTGATACAGACGATTCACATAGTTTTTAGGCATTTGCTGTGGCAAGATGACTTTGTAAAATATGACCCAAACTCATAGGATTTCAAATGGTTTTTTTGCAATTCTATAGTCGTCAGAAATGCCAAGAAGTCAGTGCTGTCTTTTAACAATATTTGTTAAGGACAAACTGAGCTCCCTGAATAATCAGATTTCAAGGAATGGACATGCCATAGATGATCACACAGGGTTGTTGCAAGCAAAATGAGTTTTTATGCATTCAGTGTAACTACAAACATCTGTATGAAACCTTTTTTATGAATACTACTCAATACTCATTAAATTTTATAATGAGTATTTCTATTTTACTGGTAGATCCTGAATTACAAAACATTTTGTATTTTTAATATCTTAGTAGCAAAAAAGCAAAACTATTATAAAAGTCATAAAGAACTTAGTTAATATGGAGGTGTGCAACTGAATCTATTTAATACAGTATATTACACTTTATTATTATACATAAATACATATACATACAAATACTGACATGACATACATTAAAAATGACAATGGTCTTTCTTTCTAATCATTATTTTGTGTTGATGGTTTTAACCCTCTACCAAGTATGCAAAGACATCACACCATAGTTGATCCTAGCAGGCTGTAAACTAAGGGATTTTTTTCTTGCACATTATGTTTCTATGGACATGTTTGAGTTACATTAGTGTTATATGTTTACTTACTTAGAATTGGTACTTTTTATACCTGATGATTTTAACATTATGGAACACCCCTTTTTAGACAATTATACAGTAAGATCTTTTTGTTTTGTTTTTCACTGATAAAAAACAGCAAAGGGTTCTTGCCATTTTAATACACAATATAACTTTTAATGTTTCTCCATTTTGTAATGAACATGTCAGATTCATTTAAATGATAGTGTAACTAAGAATGTGTAGAATACCATATGTGCCAAATGGTTCTGGTGTTTTACTTGTTTTGAGCCACCAGTTGGCAATGTTACTCAAACTATAGTAAAAAAAGAAACAAAACCCAAAGTTACCCTCAGGTTCAAAATACTGGGTTCACAGAGAGTCTATGATCTTCCCTGATCAAATGAGATAGCTGTACAGATTTTGGCAGAGATTGGTGGATTTGCATAATAGACATACATGTTTATGTATGGACCCACCTCTTCCTGCTGGAAGGACATAATACTGAAAGTTTGTCCATTTTGAAAACAGTTCATTTTGGAACTTGCATCTGAAAAGACGTTATAGCAATTATTGCTATTTTCCAACTCTATAGGGCCACCAAGGTGTTGTACAAACTCTTTACCGTGGTCTGCCTATTCTCATACAGTGATATACTGCAGTCAGCGAGATGAGGCAGGTCCAGGCGGACGG
This sequence comes from Erpetoichthys calabaricus, assembly GCF_900747795.2. Classification (NCBI taxonomy): domain Eukaryota; kingdom Metazoa; phylum Chordata; class Cladistia; order Polypteriformes; family Polypteridae; genus Erpetoichthys; species Erpetoichthys calabaricus. The sequence goes on from NC_041399.2 coordinate 97,442,782, forward strand.
ACACAGGAAGTTTTGCCAGAGATGGTACAGCTTGTCAGTCATCTGGTCTGCAGAGAGAGGGAGAGAATAGAGATTAGAACACAGAGATTAAATGTGTTGGCCAGGCTTGTATGTTAACTGTGCTTGTTGCTTGATCTCTTTGGGACTTAAAGACAGTGGAATACTTATTACTTCATTATTTCTCCCTTGGGACTGATGATATAAACTTGGTTTATTTAATTAATACTTACTGTTTTGGGATTGTATAATTGCAGTTTGTTATAAGAAATATATAATTTACTAGTGTAAATAAACTATTTTTCCCTGGTATATATGTAAAATGGGTTACGAATGTAAGTAAGAAAGCAAATACTTATGTGTTTTAAACATATTTACCTTTTTATCATTGCTGGCTGGAATGGCATTGTCCTATCCAGGTTCTACACATTTCTTGATTGTATGGTTAGATTCCATTATTGTGATAACTCGAGCTGGGTTGGAACTATGAACACTACTTCTTTGTATTTTCTGATTTAGTGTGGTTTAATAAATTCTTCTTCTTCCTCTTTTCCCACTTCTATGTGGGGTCGATGTACTTAACCTTCTCCAAACAGCTCAGCCCTGCACCTCCTCGCCAGTCAATCCCTTTTCCTTCAGATCTTCTTTTACCCTATCCATCCACCTCTGATTTGACCTCTCTTGCTTTCTCTTCCGCTGTACTTCCATTCCCATCACTCTTTTGCCCACATATTCATTGTCTGTCCCCATCACATCTTCATAACATTTCAACCTCCTTTCCTGTACTTTCTTCGATATCTCTTCCACTTTGATTTTGGAAAGCATCTTACAATGAGGAGAGTGCAGGAACTGAGATTAGTGACATCGCTGCAGGTCTCCGTATTAATACAGGAGACATCACCAGTATTGGTATTGGTATTCAGTATGTTATAAAAATTATTCCAAATTGATTTGTTCAATATTGATTTAAAATTGCTACAAATCACTATACTGCATTGGCATCAAAGCTTAAAATTAAAAAATGGACTTGAGTAAATGCCTACCATCAAGACACAGTAAAAGTTGTTAACAATGTCTTCAGTCATTCTGTTTCTACCATATTTTGAACAGTGGCTCAGCATGCACTTAAAACTGTGTTTCATTCTATTTCAATGTAGCTTATCTCTATCACATTTACTAACAATATGCAGAGGGGTTTTTAAAAAATGTAAGGTTTTGATTTGATAAAAGAGTTTGCTCCTTAAAGGTTTATATAAATATATAAATATATATAAATGTTTTTTTATATTTCTCCGAAAAGGGCCTGGATGAAATTGAAAGGAGAAAACCGGTCATTTGGAAACTCAACATGGTTTAAATACAACCCACAATGAGACAAAAGACTCTTAGACAAAAACTGTAATCCAGAAAGGCAAAAAAAATGTTACTCAGGTAAGTTCTGAAGAATATGTTATAATTTCGATTTTAGAGAAGGTCCCACTTTGGTTGCCAAAAAACTGTACATGCTTATAAGGGTGTCTTCCCATCAGGTGAAGTGCACTCCTGCTGCTTATATGAATTATAGGCCCACTGTCCTCACTGATTTTTTTTTGTTGCCATCCACATTACAACTCCTCTCCCAATATGCCAAATAGCTTATATTTTAATTTAGACCAATGGTAACACACATGCAAAATTTTGTAAAAATCAGTTCATCCATTTTTGCGTGATTGGCAACAAACAAATAGACAAAGAGATTAAGATTTTATTTCTAAACGTTTTAACGTGAACTTTAAAGGCATGTTGGAGAAATTAGAGGAACACATCGAAGAAAACAGATCCAAACTGAAAATGCTTGAAATGACGTTACAGATCAGCTGGATGACATTAAGCAGGCATTCACGGCTCGAGTTGAAACAGCGGAACAATTGGCGTCTAACGCGATGAAAAAGCTACAGCTGCGAATTCCGAATGCAAAAAACTCAGAGACAGACTTGCGGCCCTGGAAGATGGGTGCAGAAGAAATAATATAAGAATTGAGGGTATACCTGAGAAACGAGAAAGCTCAAGCCCAGTGAAATTTGCAGTAGAATTACTCTCTAAAATAATTGGAGATGATTTTAAACTCGACACTGAGGTTGCAGCAGCTTATCGCATATACAGATCAAGCACCTTTAAACCTAGGTCTTTTATTGTCCGCTTCAAGTGATTACGATGTAAGCTTGATGTCATGGCACTTCTCAGACACAAGCAAGAGATTATATTTGAAAATAATCTTATTCATATTTTCCCTGACTTCTCACCATTAACAGCTGCAAAACGCGCAGCCTACTTTAACATTAAAAAATTGCTACAGAAAGCAGATATCAAATACAGCCTCTTGTATCCCGCTAAACTGAAAGTGGAAGTTCAAGACCAATATTATGTATTTTCAAGCAAGGAGGAAGCTGAAAAGGAACTAAAGAAGCTGTTTCTGACACTCTGACGGTTAATAAGGAGCCGTATTCTGTCAAGACATGGGAAGGACCTATCATCTGCTGTCGGATCCACTTTTATAGAGACTGGTATTATAATTATACATCCTTTTCTTTACTTGGACATTATATGTTTATGTCTTAAGTACAGTTATAGACGTGAGTGTGGAAGCGTGGAAGTAATTAAAGTAGGGTTTGTTTTTTTTTTGTTTGTTTTTTTTTACTACCTTAAAGTAGACTGTTTAATATCATACTCTTGGTTTATTGCTATTCCTACTAATACATTACTATTACATTTATACTATTACATTATACTATTACATTAGGATTTACTATGTTTATCCTAGACTACTTTTTAAAATCATTCCCAGGGTTCATTCATTTATTATCTTAATATCTTAAAATTGCTGAAGATTATTTTAAGCTTAAAGACTGTTAATGATTATATTTTTGGCGAATAGTATTTAGAATTCAGCTGCAATAGATATCTCTTTGTTTTAATTCTCTAACGCCACTGCGGGGTGGGGTTTGTTTTGTTTTAGACGTGCTCTGTCTCTTTGTATGTCAGAGGACCGGGACATTGCGAAGTGGGATCAAGCCTCATGTGGGGAGGTAAAATGGTGGGGTGGGGGGATAAAGGGGGGAGAGAAGGAGAGCAGGCTATATCTAATCTATTCTTCTAATCCTTATAACTATAAATATCAATGCAACAATAGGCTAAAATGCAATAACTCATGGGGATTTTTGAAATTACGATTAAAACTGCCTCACTACCAGTTAAGACTATAAAATGACTTTAAAAACTCAGAATCAATGTCTCCATGATGGGACAGTTAACTTTGTGAGCTGGAATGTTAAAGGCCTGAATCACAAATTAAAGAGAAAGAAAGCATGCTCTCACCTAACAGGCTTAAACGCTAAAATAGTATTTTTACAGGAGACCCACTAACTAAGCAAGGATCAGTTCAGACTACAAAAAGACTGGACTGGCCAAATGTTCCATTCTAGCTTTATAAAGAAAACTAGAGGGGTGGGAATTCTCATACACAGAACAGTTCCATTTGTAGCATCAAATGCAGTATCAGACCCTGAAGGGAGATATGTGATGGTCATGGGCAACTTATTTAACAGTAAAATGATTTTGATAAATGTTTATGCACCCAATGTCGATGATAAGGAATTCATGCAAAATCTATTTGCATCCATTCCCAATGTGAACACTCATAAAATTATAATGGCTGGGGACAAAGACAATTACACAGTTTTTAAATGACCACAACTTATCAGACCCCTGGAGGTTTCCTAACCCAAACTCAAGAACATATTCGTTTTACTCACCAGTGCATTATAGCTACACAAGAATTGATTATTTTTTTATAGATAATAATTTCCTGCCTACGATTAAATTGTGCAAATACGACACAATTGGTATCTCCGACCATGCCCCTCTAGTCTTGGAGCTAAAATCATTAAGCCCCTCACACTCACCTCGCAGATGGCGTCTTAACCCTCTTCTATTGGCAGACGAGAACTGCACAGAATTTATATCCAAACAAATCAGCTTCTTCCTAGAGACAAACACGCCCACAGAGGTTTCTGCAGGAACACTCTGGGAAACTCTAAAGGCCTTCTTAAGAGGCTAGATTATTTCATATCTTTCCCACAGAAATAAATTAGAAACCAAGATAGTGTCAGAGCTAAGAAGCGAAATTACTAGAATAGATGAAGAACAAGCCAGGTGTCCAAGTGAAGCTCTCTACGGCAAAAGGCAGGCCCTGCATACAGAACTTAACATCTTAACAACTAAAGAAACTGAACAACTTATTTATTAGTCAAGACATCATTACTATGAGCACAGAGAAAAAGCTAATAAGCTTTTAGCTCAACAAATTCATAAACAAGAAGTTCGCAATGCAATAGCAGTAATCACCAACACGAATGGAGAAGAAATCATTGACCTTAAAAATATAATGCACGCATTTAGAGATAATTATAAATCCTTATATTCTACTGAGTTCAAAGAAGACAACACACAATCTAATGCATTTCTGGATACATTACAGACACCACAAATAGATGCTTTAAGTGCTGAGGAACTGGATAAACCTCTGACGCTAACAGAATTACTAGATGCTATAAACTCACTTCAAAGCGGGAAATCAGCAGGTCCTGATGGTTACCCCATAGAATTTTATAAGAAATTCTCCACTCAGCTAGCTCTCCTCTTATTGGCAACATTTACAGAAGCTAGAGACAACCAAATACTACCTCAAACATTTTGTCAAGCATTAATCACCATCTTTCCTAAACAAAATAAGGACTTGTTACAATGTGCATCATACAGACCAATTTCATTCCTAAATAATGATGTTAAGATATTCTCAAAAATTCTAGCTAGAAGGATAGAGAAAGTGCTGCCCTCGGTAATATCACAGGATCAAACTGGATTTATTAAAGGCCGACACCTATCTTCCAATCTCCAACGCTTGTTTAATGTTATATATTCACCAGCAAATTCAAACACCCCAGAGATATTACTATCATTAGACGCAGAAAAAGCATTTGATATGATTGAATGGAACTACCTTTTCACTGCATTGGAAAAATTTAGGTTTGGCCCGAATATACTACTGTATAGCAATCCAGAAGCTTCAGTTTGTATTAACATTTGTTCAGACTACTTTAAGCTAGAACGTGGTACCAGACAAGGATGTCCCTTGTCACCACTGCTGTTTGCAATCGCCATTGAACCACTGGCGGTTCACTGTCGAAATTCTTATCAGATAAAGGGGATTATCAGAGAAGGACTGGAACAGAAAATTTCTCTATATGCAGATGATATGGTTTTATATATATCAGACCCAGAAAACACTGTGCCTGCAGTTTTAACAGCACTAACAGAATTTCAAAAGATATCTGGTCTTAGAATTAATCTGAATAAAAGTATACTCTTTACAGTGAATTCACAAGCATATAATATTAGATTGGACACCCTACCTTTTACCATGCAGATCAGTTTAAATACCTAGGGGTAAATATCACAAGTAAACATTAAGCTCTTTATCAACAAAATTTTGCCATCTGTATGGAAAACATTAAGCAAGACTTGCATAGATGGTCAACCCTTCAGCTCACTCTAGCCGGAAGAATTAACGTTGTTAAGATGAATATCCTTCCTAAACTTCTTTTTTAATTTCAAAACATTCCAATATATATCAATAAATCATTTTTTAAGCAATTAGATTCAACAATAACCTCATTTATTTGGAACTCAAAACACCCAAGTATCCGTAGAGCAACCCTACAAAGACCCAAGGCAGAAGGTGGCATGGCTTTACCTAATTTTCAGTTTTATTACTGGGCAGTAAACATACAAGCCATAAAAATCTGGACACAAAAAAATGAACATACACAGGCTTGGCTCGCAATAGAAGTAAAATCCTATAGTACTTCTTTATACTCCCTTCTCTGCGCTCCAATAAATGCAAGTTATCGCAAATATACTAATAACCCAATTGTGCTTTACTCTCTCAGAATATGGAACCATCTTAGAAAGCATTTTAAGATGGAAAATCTTTTATCTGCAGCACCTCTGCAAGAGAACCACCTCTTTCAACCCTCACAAACATATCCAGTTTTTAATACCTGGAAAAGTTTTGGGATTAAAATGCTCAGAGATCTTTATATAGACAACATATTTGCATCTTTTGAACAATTACGTTCCAAATTCAACCTCCCAGCTACACATTTCTTTCACTATCTTCAAATTAGAAATTTTGTTAAACAGAAACTGCCCGATTTTCCTCACCTCGTACCCTCCACCATGCTGGAAAAAATACTGCTCAATTTCAAGGAATTAAACACCATTTCCGCATTATATAAAATCTTATTAGAGTCCCTCCCTTTCAAAGACCCAAGAGGACATTGGGAAGAAGATCTCTTAATCAATATATCAGAAAAGAAGTGTAAGGTAGCAAATCAGAGAATTCACTTGAGCTCCATATGCGCAAAGAATAGAATTATTCAACTAAAAATTATATATCGAGCTCATCTGTCTCGCTTAAAACTGTCCAAAATGTTTCCAGGGCAAGATCCAACCTGCGAATGCTGCAACCAAGCTCCTGCCTCACTGGGTCACATGTTCTGGGCCTGCACCAAACTAACATCATTTTGGACCAAAATTTTTAAGTGCCTTTCAGACAACCTTGGTATCACAATTCCTCCTAACCCATTAACAGCTGTGTTTGGTGTTCTTCCAGACGGACTTGAAGTGGAGAAGGACAAGCAAATGGTGATTGCATTCACTACACTTTTGGCACGCAGACTTATTTTGTTAAATTGGAAGAATCCTAACTCTCCTCTGATAAGTCAGTGGGAAACCAATGTTTTATATTATTTGAAATTGGAAAAAATCAAATCAATCAAAGAGGATCTGTACAGAATTTTTTCAAAACCTGGCAGGATCTAATCAATATTATTTTAGAATACAGTAATCCCTCCTCCATCGCGGGGGTTGCGTTCCAGAGCCACCCGCGAAATAAGAAAATCCGCGAAGTAGAAACCATATGTTTATATGGTTATTTTTATATTGTCATGCTTGGGTCACAGATTTGCGCAGAAACACAGGAGGTTGTACAGAGACAGGAACGTTATTCAAACACTGTAAACAAACATTTGTCTCTTTTTCAAAAGTTTAAACTGTGCTCCATGACAAGACAGAGATGACAGTTCTGTCTCACAATTAAAAGAATGCAAACATATCTTCCTCTTCAAAGGTGTGTGCGTCAGGAGCAGAGACTGTCATAAAGACAGAGAATGCAAACAAATCAATAGGGCTGTTTGGCTTTTAAGTATGCGAAGCACTGCGGCACAAAGCTGTTGAAGGCGGCAGCTCACACCCCCTCCGTCAGGAGCAGGGAGAGAGAGAGAGAGAGAGAGAGATAGAGAGAGACAGAGAAAAACAAACATGCAAAAATCAATACGTGCCCTTCGAGCTTTTAAGTATGCGAAGCACCGTGCAGCATGTCGCTTCACTAAGCAGCTTCACAGAAGGTAGCAACGTGAAGATAATCTTTCAGCATTTTTAGACGAGCGTCCGTATCGTCTAGGTGTGCGAACAGCCCCCCTGCTCACACCCCCTACGTCAGGATCAGAGAAAGCGCAAGAGAGAGAAAGAGAAAAGTAAGTTGGGTAGCTTCTCAGCCATCTGCCAATAGCGTCCCTTGTATGAAATCAACTGGGCAAACCAACTGAGGAAGCATGTACCAGAAATTAAAAGACCCATTGTCCTCAGAAATCAGCGAACCAGCAAAAAATCCGCGATATATATTTAAATATGCTTACATATAAAATCCGCGATAGAGTGAAGCTGCGACAGGCGAAGCGCGATATAGCAAGGGATCACTGTAAGAGAAATAACTATTACCACATTTATTTCCCTTCTCCATTTTTTATTTATCTATATATATTTCTTCCTTTCTTTGTTTATTGTTGCTTTATTAAAAAGCCCTAAGCAATTCTCCTTTGGCTAAGCTCTCCTTCTCAGGTGTGGGGTTTGATTTGTCTTCAATTTTTTATTTGTTATAAATTGATCTATTTGTATGGAATGATTACAATAAAATTAATAGAAAAATTATTTCTACAGATTAAATAGTAAAGCTTTTTCTTTTATTATTAAATAACTTGTCCGTACTATATACTGCATGATATTGAACTGCTTGTAGTATAAGTTTATTCTTAGCAGATAAATTCTTTGATTATTGATAGTTGCATGTTTTCCCCTTGTAGCCAGGATAGAATCTGCTCCACTGTGTCCTTGAACTGGGGATTTGGGAAGATTACCTTTCATTCTGCCTCTCTCTCTCACTGTCCCTCCCATTCCTTCTTTCTTGATGTTAACCTTTTTAATCATTTTGTATGATATGCAAGAGGAACTGTGACCTAAATCACAAGACAGGTGTGAGAATATTATATCATGCATGACTGGTGATGAATCATTCTGTATTAATTTTTCCATTTCTTTTTCTGAATTTACTGTTTGCAGTATGTACTTTTTGAGTATACCATAAAGTTTATGATATGAACATCAGGCTCAGAGCAGTAACTGGTCTTGGATGTAGCACAAACCGATTGCCGATCAGTTTTATATAAAACCCACAATCATATGCACCTTTCTTTAGTTCTGGAATTTATCGTTTGTGCTTGAGGATGAATTATACATAATTAGAAATATTTTCTACTTGGTATATTCATTTAGATACATTTATAGTATTAACAATTTACACAGGATTTTGTTTGTCAATTTAAGTTACAAAAATGTAGTACACTTTTAAAATATAAAAAGTAGAAATCAATCTTCACTAGAATTTGCAATCGAAAAACAAATTTATTCAACTTCTGAAAATAGATATTAATGAATGGAAAATAAGTCTCTGTTTTGATTGCCTTGTGCCCCCAGTCTTCACCACCCCCTTCTCTCAATCTCATTTTCACTCTATCATTAATTTATTGTTATACAGAATATGATGTGAGTTGGGGTGGGAGAGGGTTGGATGGTTATATTATTCTTTTATTAAATTATTCATTTATACTTGCCACACCAGGGTGACCCTGTACTGTTGTATTTCAACTTGCATTGCCAATTAACTCTGATGTTCAGTTCATTCTCTTTCATGTTATGATTCATGCTTAGAAAGAAGTTATTTAAAATAAAGATGCTAAATTGTTAAAACTTCATCTCAAACCTGTCTGTGTAACATTTACTTTATGTTAAGAAGTATGCACTATTCTTTGTAACTCAGGCAAAGGTATTCAATAAATAGGAATATACAATGCTGCTTTCTGATCTTCACTGAAAGTGAGGTCAGCGTAGTGACTCAAGAGTAGCACTGATGAATTTTTTGCAGGGGTGAAGTGGCAGTCGGGAACACTGGGTAATTTCCCATGAGCCAGTTGAGCTGCTGTGCACAAACTTTCAAATCTTTCATTAATAAATGCACATGCATTTAGTATATCCATAAAAAGATGAACCCTCCCCAAGTGATATAACCCCACTTCACATGTGACTCTTCGACTCTTCCCCAAATGAAACAACCCTTATCAAGTGAAATTGAAACTATCCATTCATCCATCCATTCTCTTAACCTGCTTACTGCATGTAACTGTTTTGCTGTGGACAACAAAGATAAAAGAACAAGGAATGTGTTGCTCATAAAGTAAGAATTATGAAGGAAAAAACGATGGAGGATGCAGTGTAATTTTTAAAACTATTAGCTTTATTTAGAACAGGTGAGAATAGTTGTCATTCATTAACTTTACAACACAACATTACTTCATGAGTAGTATGCAAATGTGATTGGCCTTGCATTGCCTAAAGCACACTGAGTATCTAGCGTCATTAACATGCTGTGCCTCGCTGACATGGATATGTAGTGCTTCACATGACAAAACAAGTAATAGTGGTTCACTGTAACATAGCACTTCTACGTTGCTTTCTTTAGGCTTTAGAATTCAGGCTATGTATAGCTTATTAATAAAGTTAAATGTTTTGTGAATTTATGATGCAAATATTAGGCAGCCAAAATGCTACATGATATGAATGCCCTGTGGGAACAAAACACTGCACATGTTTCATAGTTTTTCTCCAACTAACTGTTGTTTTGCTGCCACAGAGAGTCAGTCCAGTGATGCTGATGAGCCAGGGGGCAGGAGGTCATAAAATAAGTAAACCAACAGGTATGTGTAAGATTATGGTGTAGTATTGTGCTGATAGGATGTATGTTTGTGGGGTTTTTTTAATATTATAGAAAATTATATGACCAGTGTGAAATGTTATTATGACAGCAGGATATGAAGAAATTATCAGTGGAAGGATAAACAATAATGTATTATTGCTATACAGACATTGCATATTATGTATTGCAAAGTTATAACTATCCATGGTACACAGTAGTTCACACTACATAGTAGAAGTTCAATTCTGTTTATAATAGTAACTTATGAATGCTTTGATGGAAACATCCTCACAACTGAGGAGAGTATGTTGCGCAGATGGAAAGAGAACTTCGAGTGGCTGATGAATGAAGAGAATGAAAGAGAGAGAGAAGGTTGGATGATGTGGAGATAGTGAACCAGGAAGTGCAATGGACTAGTAAGGAGGAAGTAAGGACGGCTATGAAGAGGATGAAGAATGGAAAGGCTGTTGGTTCAGATGACATACCTGTGGAAGCATGGAGTTATTTAGGAGAGATGGCAGTGGAGTTTTTAACTAGATTGTTTAATGGAATCTTGGAAAATGAGAGGATGCCCAAGGAGTGGAGAAGAAGTGTACTGGTATCGATTTTTAAGAATTAGGGGGATGTGCAGCACTGTAGTAACTACAGGAGGATAAAATTGATGAGCCCCAGCGTAAAGTTATGGGAAAGAGTAGTGGATGCTAGGTTAAGAAGGGAGGTGATAATTAGTGAGCAGCAGTATGGTTTCATGCCAAGAAAGAGCACAACAGATGCAATGTTTGCTCTGAGGGTGTTGATGGAGAAGTATAGAGAAGGCCAGAAGGAGTTGTATTGTGTCTTTGTGGACCTGGAGAAAGCATATGACAGGGTGCCTCAAGAGGAGTTGTGGTATTGTATGAGGAAGTCGGGAGTGGTAGAGAAGTATACAAGAGTTGTACAGGATATGTACGAGGGAAGTGTGACAGTGGTGAGGTCTATAGTTGGAGTGATGGATTCATTCAACGTGGAGGTGGGATTACATCAGGGATCAGACTCTGAACCCTTTCTTATTTGCTATGGTGATGGACAGGTTGACAGATGAGATTAGGCAGGAGTCCCCGTGGACTATGATGGTTGCTGATGACATTTATGTGAATTTCCCCTTGGGATTAATAAAGTATCTATCTATCTATCTATCTATCTATCTATCTATCTATCTATCTATCTATCTATCTATCTATCTATCTATCTATCTATCTATCTATCTACATTTCGATCTGTAGTGAGAGTAGGGGGCAGGTTAAGAAGACCCTGGAGAGGTGGAGATATGTTCTAGAGAGGAGAGGAATGAAGGTCAGTAGGTGCAAGACAGAAGGTCAGTGGAATGGTGAGGATGCAGGGAGTACAGTTGGCAAAGGTGGTTGACTTTAAATACTTGGCGTCAACAGTACAGAGTAACGGGGATTATGGAAGAGAGGTGAAAAAGACAATGCAGGCAGGGTGGAATGGGTGAAGAGTGTCAGGAGTAATTTGTGACAGATGGTTATCAACAAGAGTGAAAGGGAAGATCTACAGGATGGTAGTGAGACCAGCTTTGTTATATGGGTTGGAGATGGTGGTACTGACCAAAAACAGGAGACAGAGCTAGAGGTGGCAGAGTTAAAGAAGCTAAGATTTGCATTGGGTGTGACGAGGATGGACAGATTAGAAATGAGTACATTAGAGGGTCGGCTCAGGTTGAATGGTTGGGAGACAAAGTCAGAGAGGCGAGATTGCATTGGTTTGGACATGTGCAGAGGAGAGATGCTGAGTATATTGGGAAAAGGATGTTAAAGATAGAGCTGCCAGGCAAGAGGAAAAGAGGAAGGCCTAAGAGGAGGTTTATGGATTTGGTGAGACAGGACATGTAGATGGTGGGTGTGATAGAGCAAGATGTAGAGGACAGAAAGATATGGAAGATGATGATCCGCTGTGGCAACCCGTAACGGGAGCAGCTGAAAGAAGAAGACAACTTATAAATGCTTTGAAATCACTTCATTTTTTTTTTTGGTCTGGTGCCTTCTGTCTTACTAGTATGAAAAAAAAAAAACACATATGATATTACATTCAACTAATCTTGATGTCTAGCTATGCAAGACGTGAAGCCTTGTCGAGTTCCCCCTATTTTTCACTCTATAGACCTGGTCAACTTTTGGACTATATTTTGTGCCAGAAATTACACTTTGATGATAAAGAGTAAACCATAGGTGTCTTCAGCAAAAATGATCATGAGGACTTGAGGTTATGCAGACCGCATCAACTGACTCCAGGGGTTCACCCTATATTGGGATACAAGGGGTTAAAGTTGCTCTTTTTATCAAAACTTAGGATCACTAAAATAGGTATGTGGAGTTCTGTTTTATTTTATTTCAACATGATAATATTTTTGATATTTTACTTTTTACCGGTGGTTCTAGCCCCCCTTAGAGACACTGAAGGTTAAAATGAAGGTTAAAAATGACAAATTTCTAACTTAAGCATATGGGGGGTATTGTTTTACACTATTTCAAGGTGAGTGATTATTTTTGATTTTTGATCATTTACTAGAATCTAGCACAGATGTCTATTAAAATCGAAAATTAGACTTGAAATATTTAAATTGATGTACACATTTTAAAATTTCAAATAGTTGACACAACTATTTTTAATTATGTACTTCTACCTTATGAAAAAAATAATTTAATTTCTGATCAACACAACAAACTACGTCAGTTTACACTAATTCAGGCAGATGAATGGAATATAGAAAGGCATTTTGCAAGCTTTGATTGCTTTACTCATCACCAGTCCAAAAATTTTGATTTGTTTTTCTGCTATCACCTGCAACAATTTCCAAAACAGCATGTTTTGAATGTAGTCAAAGTGATTTGAAATTGAGGTCTTAACTATCAAGGGTACAAAGCTATACCATGACACCTTGTTGCTTCAACACCCACATAAATGCATTGAAAAGAGCATAAGACTTCCTGATATAACAGCTGTATGCCTCTTTTCATGTGTTGGCTGTTACCATGGCGGCCTATAATAATGCTCATGGGGGGTGAGGGTGGCAGCTTTGTATCATGTCACTTTAATGATGAAGGACAGTCACACTCCACCCCTGTTTCTGTGTAATTAAAAAAGTGATTTTTTTATGGTGGGCAACACTTTAAGTACAATGAAGTAAAAATGTTTAATCTTTAAAATGTTATTAAGAAATAAAATCAGACAATCTCATTTTGCTCAGCTGAAAGAACATAATCCAGCTGCCAAATGTAATGCAAAGCTGATGTTCTTTTATTTTTTACTTAAATTTAGAAAAAAAAATTTTTTTTTATGAGAAATAATCTAATTACTTTTAAAAGTCTGAATGCTATTTATTAATGTTGCCATTTGTTAATTTAATAATAATAATAATAATTCTTTACATTTATATAGCGCTTTTCTTATTACTCAATGTGCTCTCCACACAGGGAGGACCCGGGAAGCGAATCCACAATCTCCTTACTGCAAAGCAGCAGCACTACCACTGTGCATTTGCTGAACCTTTGTTAACCTGTTGGATAATTCAATATCCTTAAGTGATTATATCATACAAAATCATTTCTTTAGCCACTTTCATGATGTGTATGGGAAAGGTATATGACATAAATATGAACAAAAGGTAATAACACCTTAATGATGTGTCATCTATTCTTTATAATTAAATACAATCAGTAACAGAATAAAGAATGAAATTCATAACAATCAACCACAATAGGTTTCGTGGCTATTAAATATATAAAATAGAGTATTTTTACGATGGTTGTATCAGCTAGTTTAAAAATATATAGCGATGGCATACATTTTATATTACCTTTATATTGCTGCTAGCTGTGATACCTGTCTAAGACAGGTTGAAATCAAACTAATCAACTTAGACCACAATGTTAATGTTTGCAGTGAACCATGCAATGCATATGTCTGTTATATGCCATTTGGGGTGAGATTCATAAAAGCAGTGTTAATGTTTGGGATATGCGCCATCTATTGGAAGGGCAAACGCAATTCATTTTATTACTAAAATGTTTGTGATGTGCCATCTTTTAGAATGACAGAGGCATGTAGACAGAGCCACAGACACTTATCCTTTTATTAAGGTGGATAGCTATGTTAGAAATGCTAGTTTGAGCAGTAATTATACTACTGTTGTGTTAACAGTTATATGCGATTAGCATTTTATTTTATTTTGTACTGTTGTTTAAGAGGTATAGCACAACTCTTAATGAATAACGGACTGTGCCTAACAGTGAAAAACCACACTGGAGTATTCAACATCTCTAAACACACGTTAAAGCTTACTTACTTTGCTAAGTAATTTTAAGCTTTGAAAATCTTATGTTATTATTTGATACATTTTAAAAACTGTGTAAATATTCAATAGAAATCTTTTCTAACCTAAAAAACTGCATAAATACTTAATTGTATTCTTCTCCCAGCTAGCTGCTAACTTATAGTTATTATTGCAAAATAATAGTCACTGATCTGCCTCTATGACCTTTCCAACATAACACACCAACAACTAAAATGTATTACCAATGATTCAATGTGTAATGTTATTCTACCAAACATTAGCAGATAATTTATTTTGTGATGATATAATGCAAAATAAAAAGGTAATTCAAGTTGCGAAGATGTAATGCCAAATAAAAAGCTTAATTAAGCATTGCAAAACAGTATATATTTCTGCCTGTCCTGTGGACAACATGCAACATAAAATTTGTTATTGTAGGAGTTTCATTAATAAACTTCTGCATCTGATGTAAAATGTTTATTCGGTAGCTATCATAACTGATACAATAGTTTTTCCTTTACTTTTCAAATGAAAACTTCACAATGAATGGGTTCTACACAACATCACAATAATATATTTAATATCACTTAGATGTCTGTCTCTCCCAGTTTGGTTGCTCCATCATGTCTAGCTATGGTAAAAACAATTCTAGAAAAATTGAAAACAGTAAATGCAAAAAGTGGATATAATACTCGTAGACTTAACCTTGTTATTATTATTTCCAAGTTTTTTTATCTGCATTATCGTGTTGTTTTAAATTGTTACTCAGTAATTTGTGTCATACCTGCTGCAAGACTTTTAACATTTCTCGAAGAAATGCATGGTTTTAATTCAAGTTATAAAAAAGAGTAACATAAAACCTGTTAATTTTGCTTTGCTTTACTTTGTAGAGTGCAGTGTTATATGTCAGATGTTATTTGAGAGGAAGAGGAAAAGAGGAAGAAGGCTCAAGCTAGAAGTCTTACTGATGTGTCTTTTCTCACCAATGAACAAACACCTTTGGACTATTAACCCTGCCCAAAGTGGATCTTGTAAAATGGGTTGCAGACATTTTATCAGAGGCATAAACAAACGTTCAGGCAACCTGAACATTTCAAGGCCTACCCAGATTCACAGGGTGTGTTGTCTTTCAAGCTGTGCACCCTGTAAAGATGATATTGTTTATGAAAAGTATAAATAAAATGCTACTCTTCATTTTAGAACTTAAAGAATTAAAGGGGAGTCCCTGATTTCCTAAAACCTTAGTCTGTACCAGGGAACTTCATTTTGACTTCTACTTAAAGGAATTTGCAGCAGTTTCAAAGTATTTTTAATAATTTAAAACTCTTTCAGAAAGACAGTATTAGAGGGGAGACAGATGAATTAAAAAGGAATGATTTTTATTAAAAATGTACTTGAGAGGAGTGTAACAAGGAAATGATCCCAGTACATATTGTATCATTCAGTATGCACAAGGCCTTGTATATAATTACTCATGAAAATTAAACTCATTATATTTATTATTATTTACTTATTTGGCTGAGGCCTTTATGAAAGGTGACTTACAAAGTTTAAGATATAATTGGTTAAATTTCTTTTGTTTATCCAATTGGAGCACAGGCATATTCCCGCTTCTCTGCCCATAGTCAGACAGACCCTTGAACCTTGAGAATCCTGTAGTTCATAACTGAGACCAATTAATGGTAATGAGGCTGAGATGTAAACAACAAAGTTAAAGTGGAAAACAATAGATATTTTATTTACTACATATAAATATACTATATATTGTGGTGGATGGCCGGCTAAATATTCCGGCCCTCACCCCCATGCCACCAGGTGGAGCTCTCCCGACAGCATGAACGTTCCCCGAATTCCAGCAGGGCCTCATGGACATTGTAGTTTGTATGCACAGCCCAGCTGGATACCATGGGGGTCACCAGGAGTCGCTGTAGGGAGGCTGCCGGACTGTTATGTGCCCTATAACCTGGAAGTACGTCCTGGTCACATGAACAGGAGAAACGACGTGCTTCCAGGTTGAAGAGAAGGACTTTTACCCTGATCCGGAAGTAATGAGGACTTGTGGATTGTTGGACAGGAACCACTTCCGGGTCAGGGGGTATAAAAGGACGCTGGGAAAGCCCAGAAATTGAGCTGAGCTGGGAGGTAGGGTGGCTAAGTGTCTGGGAGCGGAGGAGAGAGTATTGTGATTAGTGAGAATTGATTTATTGTATGAATAGTGTGGAGTGGAGGGTGCTTTGTGCATGTAATTATTACAAAATAAAGAAGTCTTGGACTTTTACCTGGTGTTTGGAGTGGTACCTGAGGGTTCAAGAGGTCGATAAGAGCCTCTACTGCTACAATATATATATATATATATATACAGTATATATATATACTAGCAAAATACCCGCGCTTCGCAGCGGAGAAGTAGTGTGTTAAAGAGGTTATGTAAACATATATATATACATAAACATATATACATATATATACATATCTACATATACACATATGTACATATACATATACAGTAATCCCTCGCTATATCGCGCTTCGCCTTTCGTGGCTTCACTCCATCGCGGATTTTATATGTAAGCATATTTAAATATATATCGCGGATTTTTTGCTGGTTCGCGGATTTCTGCGGACAATGGGTCTTTTAATTTCTGTTACATGCTTCCTCAGTTGGTTTGCCCAGTTGATTTCATACAAGGGACGCTATTGGCAGATGGCTGAGAAGCTACCCAACTTACTTTTCTCTCTCTCTCTCTTGCGCTGACTTTCTCTGATCCTGACGTAGGGGGATTGAGCAGGGGGGCTGTTCGCACACCTAGACTATACGGACGCTCGTCTAAAAATGCTGAAAGATTATCTTCACGTTGCTACCTTCTGTGCAGCTGCTTACTGAAGCGACATGCTGCACAGTGCTTCGCATACTTAAAAGCTCGAAGGGCACGTATTGATTTTTGATTGAAAAACAAACTCTGTCTCTCTCTCTCTCTTCTTTCTCTGCTCCTGACGGAGGGGGTGGGAGCTGCCGCCTTCAACAGCTTTGTGTCGCGGTGCTTCGCATACTTAAAAGCCAAACAGCCCTATTGATTTGTTTGCTTTCCTATCTCTTTCTGACAGGCTTTGCTCCTGATGCGCACTCCTTTGAAGAGGAAGATATGTTTGCATTCTTTTAATTGTGAGACGGAACTGTCATCTCTGTCTTGTCATGGAGCACAGTTTAAACTTTTGAAAAAGAGACAAATGTTTGTTTGCAGTGTTTGAATAACGTTCCTGTCTCTCTACAACCTCCTGTGTTTCTGCGCAAATCTGTGACCCAAGCATGACAATATAAAAATAACCATATAAACATATGGTTTCTACTTCGCGGATTTTCTTATTTCGCGGGTGGCTCTGGAACGCAACCCCCGCGATGGAGGAGGGATTACTGTATATACATATACACATCCACATATACATATACAAATTTACATATCTGCATATATATATATATACATATAAATATAGACATATATATATACATACATACATACATTCACATATATATATATATATATATATATATATATACTGTATATATACATATCTACTTATTGGCTCCTGTATTTAGGATATAGCGGGTTGGATAATGGATGGATGGACATTTGTATGCATAGCCTTATTTGCCCATTTTCGTTTTTTTTCTTTCTTCAGTAATATTTCAGCAAACCCGGAGCTTGTCAGTTCACATCCTGGTACTGACACCACTGTGTGACCCTGAGGAAGTCACTTCACCTGCCTGTGCTGCAAAAAACAAAAGTAATGTAACAAATTGTACCTCAGATGTTGCAAGTTGCTGGAATAAAGGCATAAGTAAAATAGATAAATATGTATTATACACATAGGATGTATTAATTTATTTTCAGTCAAGTCATCTGCAGCAAACCTTTATAAATGAGGGTTTCTCCTTTTTAGATAGTGCAAACTGTTTCTTCTTCATTGAGGTTTTCTCTTGGGAGAGCTTTTTTCATTTCATTGAAAATTAAAGCAGCAGCTGCCAAAATATGTAGCTTTCTTATTAATTTTTCAACATTGTGTAAAATAACTTTATAAAGTAACATAAAAGGTTTAAATACTGGTTATCCTTTTACACTAAAATATTACTAAAGAGATACAAAAAAAGTAAAATGCATATGTTCTTTTTCTTTAAGGAGATTTAATATTACTGAAGAAAGAAAAAAAAAACTAAAACAGCCAAATGGGGCTATGCATACAAACTTAAAAGGTTTAAATAAAACAGAAATATACACTTTTATTTTTACTTGCTTAACTTGTGGAGGGTGCATCCTGTAGCAAAGCCCTAACTTTTTTTGTGAAAGCCCGTTTCAGTCAATAAGTCTTAAAAACAGGTGTAAAGATATTGACAATAAGCTACGCAAACCCACCAAGACATGGAATCTTTTAACACTAGAATTACCAGAGCCTATGAAAAAACTCGTAAATCCGTCCCACCTTAAATCGCGTCTTAAATCCGTTTGCACCTCTCCGCCAGAGTCCTTTGTCATCTAAATGTGCTGATAAAGCTACTAGCAGCCAGCTATTCCATCCCCCCACCGACTTAGAATGAACTTCTCTCCTAGCTCAAGCCTTGCCTTGATTTGATTACCTGGGATTGAAGTGGAGTTTTACAGTGGAAATAATTCTAGCGTTATTTGGAATACACGCATTTCATGTGTGTTCCATTTCTATAGTTGGCTGTGCAAACACATTTTTAAAACAGAAACGTTTTTCATATTCTAATAGTAAATGACAAAATGTAGGCATAAACTATATAACGTATGAAGCCTGAAGTCCATATATCAAAGAAACACTTTCACAAAAGGTACAAATAAAAAAAACACGTGCGCCTTCATTCAAAAAAAAAAAAAAAAAAAAAAGCCGCGTTAGCATGCCACATTGACACTCTTAGTACAACTGCTGCAGTGGCGTAATGGTATCAGCGCCTGACTGGGAGTCAGAGGGTGGCGAGTTCGATTCCGCACGGCTCCACTTCGAGAAATTAACTGCTCTTATTCTTACAATTTTAGAATAACAATATAAATTTGATTTCAGTCTGTAACAGGCGGTGTAACTTATGATACTGGTAAAGGTTAGCTTTTTTTTTTTTTTTTTTTTTTAATTCACTTTTCATTCTCGCAGTCACATTCAGAATCAATCCATACAACCCCATCTGACACAGCTGGTTTCACATAAATAAAAGTGCACTTTTATTCAAGACTATAACCGAAGAATAAAGAAAGCAAGTTACAGTTGGTGGTTGATACGACAGCTTGCGTGGTGCAATGTTAAGAACTGCTGATTTCCGATCCGTGCTATATAAAATCATCACATTCAAATATTAACAGTTCCCACACACCCAAGGTCCGCCATTCCTACATTTACAACATGTGTACTTGTTGCAGTGTACACACCTCTCTGTGCTATGGTTCCTATTACAGTGAATGAGCACCTGACACTGTACTTTCTTCCCTGGGGGAAGCTGAGGTCTTAGAACGGAAGTTTGTTGACGCTGTATCATCTTTTCTTTTTCCATCGCCTTTTCCTGTAAGAAGCGACGACGAAGTTCCTCTGCAAGGTGAGCCATGAACACTCTTCTTTCCTCAGCGGACCCCGTGCATGCCTTATACAGTACGTGTGCGTTCATCGCTGCTAGGTCAAGGATGTTGTACAACACAGCAACCGGCCACCTGCGTGTTCCTGTTCGCACTGAATAAGCATGCGCCTTCTGGTCCATGATGTCAACGCCACACTGGGGAAAAAAGAAAGACAAATATATGTGACATTTTGAAGAAATCATTTTATCACCAGAATAGCACCAGAATACTTCGTCACACTAATATTTTTTTCGTTAGCATACCTTCATGTGGTTGTAGTCTGTGACCGTGTTTGGTTTTTTTTTTTATCTTGCCCAATCTCCACATCATGGTGCATTGTGCTGAGAATGCAGACAGACTTCTTCTTTTTGGGCACATACACTGTCAGCATGGCACTGGGAGATCTAAACACCAGCGTGGAGAATTGTTCGTGTACTGAACTGACTTTAGCTGCAGGTGGAAGTTCCCGTCTCACTTTATTCATGGTGCCAAGCAGAGTTGTATTGCAGTGCAGCAGTCTATTAGCCAGTGAAAGTGACGTGAAGAAGTTGTCTGTTGTTACGGTTCTGCCTTTGTCCAGAAATGGCTCCATAAGCTTTATGACCACAGACTCGGAAAGTCTTTCTCCCGTGGGACGACTGTGATCTTTTCCTAAATAAGGAGTGGCATTGCACATGTACTTTGTCTTCAAATCTGCCGCAATCCAAAAAGGCAGAACCGTAACAACAGACAACTTCTTCACGTCACTTTCGCTGGCTAATAGACTGCTGCACCGCAATACAACTCTGCTTGGCACCATGAATAAAGTGCGACGGGAACTTCCACCTGCAGCTAAAGTCAGTTCAGTACATGAACAATTCTCCACGCTGGTGTTTAGATCTCCCAGTGCCATGCTGACAGTGTATGTGCCCAAAAAGAAGAAGTCTGTCTGCATTCTCAGCACAATGCACCATGATGTGGAGATTGGGCAAGATAAAAAAAAAAAACCAAACACGGTCACAGACTACAACCACATGAAGGTATGCTAATGAAAAAAATATTAGTGTGACGAAGTATTCTGGTGCTCTTCTGGTGATAAAATGATTTCTTCAAAATGTCACATATATTTGTCTTTCTTTTTTCCCCAGCGTGGCGTTGACATCATGAACCAGGAGGCGCGTGCTTGTTCAGTGCGCACAGGAACACGCAGGTGGCCGGTTGCTGTGTTGTACAACATCCTTGACCTAGCAGCGATGAACGCACACGTACTGTATAAGGCATGCACGGGGTCCGCTGAGGAAAGAAGAGTGTTCATGGCTCACCTTGCAGAGGAACTTCGTCGTCGCTTCTTACAGGAAAAGGCGATGGAAAAAGAAAAGATGATACAGCGTCAACAAACTTCCGTTCTAAGACCTCAGCTTCCCCCAGGGAAGAAAGTACAGTGTCAGGTGCTCATTCACTGTAATAGGAACCATAGCACAGAGAGGTGTGTACACTGCAACAAGTACACATGTTGTAAATGTAGGAATGGCGGACCTTGGGTGTGTGGGAACTGTTAATATTTGAATGTGATGATTTTATATAGCACGGATCGGAAATCAGCAGTTCTTAACATTGCACCACGCAAGCTGTCGTATCAACCACCAACTGTAACTTGCTTTCTTTATTCTTCGGTTATAGTCTTGAATAAAAGTGCACTTTTATTTATGTGAAACCAGCTGTGTCAGATGGGGTTGTATGGATTGATTCTGAATGTGACTGCGAGAATGAAAAGTGAATTAAAAAAAAAAAAAAAAAAAAAAGCTAACCTTTACCAGTATCATAAGTTACACCGCCTGTTACAGACTGAAATCAAATTTATATTGTTATTCTAAAATTGTAAGAATAAGAGCAGTTAATTTCTCGAAGTGGAGCCGTGCGGAATCGAACTCGCCACCCTCTGACTCCCAGTCAGGCGGTGATAACACTACGCCACTGCGGCGGTTGTAGTAAGAGTGTCAATGTGGCATGCTAACGCGGCTTTTTTTTTTTTTTTTTTTTTTTTGAATGAAGGCGCACGTGTTCTTTTATTTGTACCTTTTGTGAAAGTGTTTCTTTGATATATGGACTTCAGGCTTCATACGTTATATAGTTTATGCCTACATTTTGTCATTTACTATTAGAATATGAAAAACGTTTCTGTTTTAAAAATGTGTTTGCACAGCCAACTATAGAAATGGAACACACATGAAATGCGTGTATTCCAAATAACGCTAGAATTATTTCCACTGTAAAACTCCACTTCAATCCCAGGTAATCAAATCAAGGCAAGGCTTGAGCTAGGAGAGAAGTTCATTCTAAGTCGGTGGGGGGATGGAATAGCTGGCTGCTAGTAGCTTTATCAGCACATTTAGATGACAAAGGACTCTGGCGGAGAGGTGCAAACGGATTTAAGACGCGATTTAAGGTGGGACGGATTTACGAGTTTTTTCGTAGGCTCTGGTAATTCTAGTGTTAAATCAAGTATCATTACATCTTCCTTTCTTAAAGAGAAGTAAGGCAGTACTTATAAGCTTACATATATATATATATATATATATATATATATATATATATATATATATATATAGACATATATACATATATAGATATAGATATATATATATATCTATATATATCTATATCTCTATACACACATATATATATATATATATATACATATATATATATATATATATATATATTTATATATATATATATATATATATATATATACATAATATATATATATATATATATATATATATATATCTAAATCCCCGCGAAGTACTGCTTTTAAATTTTTATTAAGAAGAAAAGCTTTTTAAATTGAGGGAAAATATCCCAATAGAAATTTGTTAAGGAACTGTTTTTTTGTGAAGCAGCCTTAACACAGCTTTTCCGCTGTTTTATATACGAACGCCATATAAGGTCTTCCTTTTTCCTTGCTTCACCAAGGAAGGAGCCTTTTTATTAAATCCAAGGGTTCTTCGCTTTTTTTTTTTTGTTTGTTTATTACAATTGTTATAGTTCTGTTTGTATACGACGTTGTCAGTTCAGCACTCAGGTTGTAATATGACCAAGCTGTGCAAGCTTACTGTTAAGAATGCAACGTATAGTTGTACATGAGTAAAGCAATCTTGCCTCAAATTAATGGCAACCTTTTGTAGGTCTATGAACTTAATTTAAAGTTTAGGTTTACACGGTGCTTTCTTTCTGAAGTACCTGCACTCATGAATATGTCTGTATGCATCAGTCGCTCAAATCCCCGCGCTTCGCACCGGCGAAGTACTGCTTTTAAATTTTTATTAAGAACAAAAGAAAACCTTTTAAAATTGAGGGAAAATATACCAATAACAGTTTGTTAAGGATCTGTTGTTTTGTGAAGCTGCCTTCACTCGAGTGATCACTTCGAGCTGTCTTACTGACTAACCATAAGCGTTACCTGGTAGGTAACCACCCATACAATCAGATTGTGAATCAGACTACGAATGCCGTGAATGTAATTACCCCGATGTACATGCTGTCAAATAAACGAACCACACGCCGTGGCGCAATTTTAGGGGCTTCGCCTCTAGCAGTGACATCCGAGGTTCGATTACCGTAAGGGAGTGAAGTGAGTGGGTGGTTACCTACCAGGTAACGCTTATGGTTGGCCAGCAAGTCAGGTAACATCAGCCACGGTGCCTTCAGTTGTGAGAAGCAGATCATAGAATGGATGAAAATAGTTTACTGTCAAATAATGCAAAGAGTACGCGACACGTCTTTCCCCCTTATTCTTGGCTCATCAGGCGTACACACTCACTGCACTCGCTTACGGTAATCGAACCTCGGACGTCAGTGCTAGAGGGGCTTCGCAGCGGTGAAGTATTGCTTTTAAATTTTAATTAAGAAGAAAAGAAAACCTTTTTAAATTAAGTCTTAAAAAGAGGTGTAAAGATATTGACAATAAGCTACGCAAACCCACCAAGACATGCAATCGTTTAAATCAAGGCACAAGTCGAAAAACACCATCCCATAATATTAGTTAACGATTAACACATTTCTATATGTATTGTAAGCATACAATACAACTGATAATATGTTGCGCTTATTTATCTGGTGTACTGACATTTTTGCACATTTAATGGCTGAAATCCAGTTCCAGTTATGACCATTACGTGTAGAATTTCGAAATGAAACCTGCCTAACTTTTGTAAGTAAGCTGTGAGGAATGAGCCTGCCAAATTTCAGCCTTCTACCTACACGGCAAGTTGGAGAATTAGTGATGAGTGAGTCAGTCAAACAGGTTCCAGTTATGACCATTACGCGTAGAATTTCGAAATGAAACCTGCCTAACTTTTGTAAGTAAGCTGTAAGGAATGAGCCTGCCAAATTTCAGCCTTCTACCTACACGGGAAGTTGGAGAATTAGTGATGAGTGAGTGAGTCAGTCAGTCAGTCAGTCAGTGAGTCAGTGAGGGCTTTGCCTTTTATTAGTATAGATATATACAGTAATCCCTCGCTATATCGCGCTTCGCCTTTCGCGGCTTCACTCCATCGCGGATTTTATATGTAAGCATATTTAAATATTTATCGCGGATTTTTTGCTGGTTCGCGGATTTCTGCGGACAATGGATCTTTTAATTTCTGGTACATGCTTCCTCAGTTGGTTTGCCCAGTTGATTTCATACAAGGGACGCTATTGGCAGATGGCTGAGAAGCTACCCAACTTACTTTTCTCCGTCTCTCTCTTGCGTAGGGGGATTGAGCAGGGGGGCTGTTCGCAAACCTAGACGATACGGACGCTCGTCTAAAAATGCTGAAAGATTATCTTCACGTTGCTACCTTCTGTGCAAGCTGCTTCCTGAAGCGACATGCTGCACAGTGCGTCGCATACTTAAAAGCTCGAAGGGCACGTATTGATTTGTGCTTGTTTGTTTTTCTCTGGCTCTCTCTCTCTCTCTCTCTCTCTCTCTGCTCCTGACGGAGGGGGTGTGAGCTGCCGCCTTCAACAGCTTTGTGCCGTGGTGCTTCGCATACTTAAAAGCTAAACAGCCCTATTGATTTGTTTGCTTTTTTTCTCTGTCTCTCTGACATCTGCTCCTGACTTGAAGAGGAAGATATGTTTGCATTCTTTTAATTGTGAGACGGAACTGTCATCTCTGTCTTGTCATGGAGCACAGTTTAAACTTTTGAAAAAGAGACAAATGTTTGTTTGCAGTGTTTGAATAACGTTCCTGTCTCTCTACAACCTCCTGTGTTTCTGCGCAAATCTGTGACCCAAGCATGACAATATAAAAATAACCATATAAACATATGGTTTCTACTTCGCGGATTTTCTTATTTCGCGGGTGGCTCTGGAACGCAACCCCCGCGATGGAGGAGGGATTACTGTATATATATATATATATACAAAATCCCATGGCTCACTGCTCTCCAAACAACCCCTCACTGTCACTCTAGTATCTTTGACTCTCTACAGCAGGCATGTCAAACTCACTGCCATTGGTGGGCCGCTTCGACTGCCATACGTGCGTCAGTGGGCTGTACTGTAACAAATACTATTATACTATTATACAAAGTTATTGTAACTTTCTTTCCAATACTGAAAACTTTAAAAAATGTAACATTTAAAGTTTAAAGAAAAGTAATTTATTTCCATGCAGTCTCCATACAACAGTGTAGAATTAGAGTCTTAACCTCTTAGCTAGGTCCTTATTATATTATATTCATTGCTTATATAGGAGCCTTACAATGTGAGATTTATTTCTTTTGTCCCGACACTTGGCATCTCTTGTTAGTAACCAGTTCGTCAATATCAGGCTTGAAATCTTGTGCAGCTGCAACTTTTATGAGGGATGAAAGGTGCTCGACAGTAAGTCTTGAGCGATATGGGGTTTTGGTAGCTTTCATTAACGAGAACAATTGCTCACAAAGGTAAGTGCTTCCGAACATTGACAGTACTCAATGCCAACTTACAGATCTGCACATATGAGGGTGGCAGGTAAACATACAAGCCTGGCACACCAACTTCGTTGTATTTTGCCTTCAGAATAAAATCTGACTGCACTTCAATCAATTCCATTTGGATATTCTCAGGCGCATTCTCAACGTTGTAAGAGAACAGCACAATGCCCTGTTTGTGTGAACTAAAATCACGAAAATGCTCACTGAATTCATTGGTCAGTAATTCAAGTTGGAAAATAAATCCTCCAAAAATCTAATTTTACTTTACTAAGTTTACTTCAAAGTTTATATTGTAAAATAAGCCGATATGCAAAAAGCCACCTGACCTACAATAATTTTACAAACTCAAAACCACAAAAATATGTTAATAAACAACTCACCAACTTCTCACGTCCACTTCAGATCTTCAGCTGTAGTCTGCACTAACTGTTCGTTACAATACTAGCACAAAATTACATGAAACTAGAGCAAAAAAACGTGAAAATATGCGGGCTATTACTACTCGTGATGGTCAGTTCTGCCCAGTGGCCAGTCTCAGCAGCCCAGTCAGTAGTGTAGCCTTAGCAGGGGCGGCTCTAGGCTCGTGGCGGCCCTGGGCAGAGAAAGAATCAGTGGCCTCTTCGCCTGGCAATGTCAATACGGTATCTTATGCACGGCGGATGGCCACATCCGTTGCAGACACTGCATAGCCGCCTCGTGCTCATGACACGCTTCTATATACGCGTGTCCGTAACTTGAAAACCAAGTGGTGGCCCATGATATTCTCATTACGGCAAAACATTATAATACTACATATAGCTTATTGCTCCGACTCTAGCGACATTTGTAAATACAGCGTACAAATTAACAAGAAACAGAATGTTTTTCAGCCACATTGCCGTCAGCCATGTTGTTATTTTCTCTTTCTGTTTTATATTCAATATATATTGGCGTGGCGGCCCCTGGGATTTGGTGGCACTGTGGAGGTGCACAGTTTGCACATGCCTAAGGCCACCCCTGCTGCAGCCTAGCACTTCAGTTGTGACATTGCGGCTCATTAAATTTGGTCAAGGCTCGTGGCTATACTAGCAGATGACGTTTCCGGTACCGTAATGCCATGGGAAAACGCTCTTTTGTCAGAAGGCAGAAGTAAGAAAAGTCAATAAGTAACACCAAAGATGCAGAATGATTTAATCACAAACGATAGTAATCATTTTGTACAAGTTCAGTGCTAACTAGGATCTGTCATGCGGGCCGCACAGATTTCTGTTGGGGGCTGCATGCGGCCTGGGGGCCGCGTGTTTGACATGCCTGCTGTACAGCAGCTCCCTTTGTTTGTTCTCTTCTCTGGAGGTTCTCACATGTTCACCCTTACATTCCAACTGGATGGTCAAAAGAAAACCTGAAACTGAAACTTCGAGACGGGTATCTGTGCATCCCAGAACCTCCACTCTGAAACTTCAAGTAAGTGGAGTTACTGGACAGTCGTCTTTATTTAAGCCAGATAACCCTCCCACAACCCTAATCTTAATCATAGGTCTGTTGGCGCCCATTAAAATCAGCTCCATATACCTGGAAACTTCCAGTCTTTTAAACCTAGCAGCTGCACATGACCAATTCCTCACTTATTTCAATCGTTTCCCCACCAATCCAAGATCAAGTAGCACAATTAGCTATGTTCCTATAGCAGAACTCAATACTCAGTTGTGAGTGAAACTGAGTGTCGTCAAGTCGTCTCCTGAGCTCTGCCCCTCTGTCTACGTGGGTAACTATTTTACCCCAGGCCCTTTCTCACTTATGGCATTAATGATTGTTGGCATTCTCTAATAAGACTTTCCTTCTACTGCAGCTCTTACTTGTCCAGTGAGGCATACACAGGCCATGCTGTATTATATTGCCTGAAGTGCTCCAGGTGGTTGATTGCCGAGTTCCGGCTGCACTTCCAGGTGTGGCAAATACGCTGCCCAGACGGGCTCAGGAGTCCCAGCTGCACCACCCCTTGGCGGTGCCTGCGGGACCCAACAGGGCTGCACCCAACTCCAATTTTCCTGGAGCCCTGTGGGAAACCGAGGCACCGCTCCAACACAGGGGGGTGGCCATCTAGCGTCCAGGAGGAGGTATTGCACCGTCCAGGGCTGCTCCCCCTGAATATACTGTGAAGGGGCGTCCCAGCCGGGCATGGGCCCTGGCCATCTGCCACTATATATATATTCAGCTAACAAGTAATAGGAAGAGGACTTCTTTTGGTATTAGATAGATAGATAGATAGATAGATAGATAGATAGATAGATAGATAGATAGATAGATAGATAGATAGATAGATAGATAGATAGATAGATAGATAGATAGATAGATAGATAGATAGATACTTTATTAATCCCAATGGGAAATTCACATTCTTCAGCAGCAGCATACTGATACAATAAATAATATTAAAGAATAATAATAATGCAAGTGAAAAACAGACAATAACTATGTATAATGTTAAATGTTAACGTTTACCCCCCGAATGGAATTAAACAGTCGCATAGTTTGGGGGAGGAACGATCTCCTCAATCTGTCAGTGGAGCAGGACAGTGACAGCAGTCTGTCACTGAAGCTGCTCTTCTGTCTGGAGATGACACTGTTTAGTGGATGCAGTGGATTCTCCATAATTGATAGGAGCCTGCTGAGCGCCCTTCGCTCTGCCACAGATGTTAATCTGTTCAGCTCCATGCCAACAATAGAGCTTGCCTTCCTCACCAGTTTGTCCAGACGTGAGGCGTCTTTCCTCTTAATGCTGCCTCCCCAGCACACCACTGCGTAGAAGAGGGCGCTCGCCACAACTGTTTGATAGAACATCTGCAGCATCTTATTGCAGATGTTGAAGGACGCCAGCCTTCTAAGGTAGTATAACCGGCTCTGTCCTTTCTTGCACAGCGCATCAGTATTGGCAGTCCAGTCTAATTTATCATCCAGCTGCACTCCCAGATATTTATAGGTCTGCACCATCTGCACACAGTCACCTTTGATGATCACTGGGTCTATGAGGGGTCTGGGCCTCCTAAAATCCACCACCAGCTCTTTGGTTTTGCTGGTGTTCAGGTGTAGGTGGTTTGAGTCAGACCATTTAACAAAGTCACTGATTAGGTCCCTATACTCCTCCTCCAGCCCATTCCTGATGCAGCCCACGATAGCAGTGTCATCAGCGAACTTTTGCACATGGCAGGACTCCGAGTTGTATTGGAAGTCCGATGTATATAGGCTGAACAGGACCGGAGAAAGTACAGTCCCCTGTGGCGCTCCTGTGTTGCTGACCACAATGTCAGACGTGCAGTTCCCAAGACGCACATACTGAGGTCTGTCTTTAAGATAGTCCACGATCAATGCCACTAGGTATGAATCTAATCCCATCTCTGTCAGCTTGTCCCTAAGGAGCAGAGGTTGGATTGTGTTGAAGGTGCTAGAGAAGTCTAGAAACATAATTCTTACAGCACCACTGCCTCTGTCCAAGTGAGAGAGGGATCGGTGTAGCATATAGATGATGGCATCCTCTGCTCCCACCTTCTCCTGATATGCAAACTGCAGAGGGTCAAGGGCGTGTTGAACCTGTGGCCTAAGGTGGTGAAGCAGCAGCCTCTCCATGGTCTTCATCACATGTGATGTCAGAGCAACAGGCCGAAAGTCATTCAGCTCACTGGGACGTGATACCTTTGCGACTGGGGTGATACAAGATGTTTTCCAAAGCCTCGGGACTCTCCCCTGTTCCAGGCTCAGGTTGAAGATGCGCTGTAGAGGACCCCCCAGCTCCGATGCACAGACCTTCAGCAGTCGTGGCGATACTCCATCTGGACCTGCTGCTTTGCTGGCACGAAGTCTCCTCAGCTCTCTGCTCACTTGCGCTGTTGTAATTATGGGTGGGGATGTCTTTCCTATGCTGGTATCAGCAGAAGGATGTGTGGAGGGTGCAATACTCCGAGGTGAGTGTGAGAGTGGGTTAGGGTGGTCAAACCAGTTTAGTATTATTATTATTAGCTGTGAAGTAAGAGTAAGACTGAATCACGTGTGTCAAGTTTGATCACTGTGGATAACTTAGACACAGCTAATACTGAGAAAGTTACATTGAACAAATATTGAGAGAGCACCATACTGGCAAATAATTACTTTCACCTTACTGTACTTTGCTGTGGGTGTGTGTCCTGCTCCCTGTTTCTTTTGTTTTAGATGTACATGTATTGTCTGATTTGGTGGTGCTCTGTTCTGTAGTTGAGGGTGTCATCATTAAAGTCTGTAGCTTTTGATTGGTATATTTAAATGATATAGTCTTAGGTATGTTATTTTTTATATATCATGATCATTTTTGTTTGAGTTTCATATACAGGTGCTGGTCATAAAATGAGAATATCATGACAAAGTTGATTTATTTCAGTAATTCCATTCAAAAAGTGAAACTTGTATATTAGATTCATTCATTACACACAGACTGATGTTTAATCAAATGTTTATTTCTTTTAATTTTGATGATTATAACTGACAACTAATGAAAGTCACAAATTCAGTATCTCGGAAAATTAGAATATTGTGAAAAGGTTCAATATTGAAGACACCTGGTGCCACACTCTAGTCAGCTAATTAACTCAAAACACTGCAAAAGCCTTTAAATGGTCTCTCAGTCTAGTTCTGTAGGCTACACAATCATGGGGAAGACTACTGACTTGACAGTTGTCCAGAAGACGACCATTGACACCTTGCACAAGGAGGGCAAAACACAAAAGGTCATTGCTAAAGAGGCTGGCTGTTCACAGAGCTCTGTGTCCAAGCATATTAATAGAGAGGCGAAGGGAAGGACAAGATGTGGTAGAAAAAAGTGTACAAGAAATAGGGATAACCGCACCCTGGAGAAGATTGTGAAACAAAACCCATTCAAAAATGTGGGGGAGATTCACAAAGAGTGGACTGCAGCTGGAGTCAGTGCTTCAATAACCACCACGCACAGACGTATGCAAGACATGGGTTTCAGCTGTCACATTCCTTTTGTCAAGCCACTCTTGAACAAGAGACAGCGTCAGAAGCATCTCGCCTTTGGACTGCTGCTGAGTGGTCCAAAGTTATGTTCTCTGATGAAAGTAAATTTTGCATTTCCTTTGGAAATCAAGGTCCCAGAGTCTGGAGGAAGAGAGGAGAGGCACAGAATCCACGTTGCGTGAGGTCCAGTGTAAAGTTTCCACAGTCAGTGATGGTTTGGGGTGCTATGTCATCTGCTGGTGTTGGTCCATTGTGTTTTCTGAGGTCCAAGGTCAACGCAGCCGTCTACCAGGAAGTTTTAGAGCACTTCATGCTTCCTGCTGCTGATGAACTTTACGGAGATGAAGATTTCATTTTCCAACAGGACCTGGCACCTGCACACAGTGCCAAAGCTACCAGTACCTGGTTTAAGGACCTGTGATGATGCGGGTTCGGCTCCATGCTCCCATCGGCTGTTAGGGAGCCCTTGAACCCAACACCGTCGGTAATGTCACCGATGAGCTAGACAGTGAGGCAATAACAATGAGCAAGGGGATGGTTTAAAAGTGCTAAGTGCTTTTATTTACAACAAATCCAAAACAGTGTTCAAAGTAAAGTGCTGTGCAGTTCATTCAATAAATAAATAATCCATAAAACAGTTGTGAAGTGGAGGTTAAAACCAATAGAAAAAACTCTTCTAAAAAAACACGAGGTAAAATAGCACAGGAAGCAATATGTTAAAATCAAAAAGCCCGATGTCTTCCGTTTAGTCTGGCGGCTCCCCTGCTAACCCATCTGGGCTGTTCTACCGGAGAGTCGCACTACATGCAGCTGACCTTCTCTCTGCCTGCTTCAGCTGTTTTGATCGCCTCACCGACCCCTGGCTCCGGTAGGCTCTTCCAGACAGCGACTTGGGTTCCTCAGCGACCGGGGCGCCCACGCTGGGGAATACACACCCCAAGTCTTAACTCCTGCTGCCGTCCGCGGCCTTATGCGGAGAGTCATCCATCTTCCGGTCACTCCCGCCCTTCAAAACCAACGCTGCAGGAGTGACCACTACTGCTACTCCTCGGGTGTCGGCCTAACACCCAAGCTACCTGTACAGCTGCTGCACGAGCCTTAGTTTGCTCGCTCTCCCGCACCGACTTTCTCTCTCCACTGCTTCCTGCCTCCTCCTGCAACCTCCGTTTCTTTCCTTTTCTCTTCTACTTCTTTTCTTTCTTTTTCCTGCTCGCGCTTCTCTATATATGCGGAGAGGACATGGCAGCTGCAGCCCATTAGCCACAGGAACGATCACGGATGTGGGCAGTCTCTCACCTATGCACTTAGGTGAGAAACGCCCACACCGCAGATCGCCCTGCGGCTCGCTACAGTTACCACGCCCCCTCGCAAAGCCGCGAGCGCGGCGATTATTTATTTAAAACAAAACGACCTTTGCTGGAAGAGCTGTGGACCCATAACACCACACACACAAGAATGACAGGTCTGGTGAGCTCTAATTTCCAATAAGTCAATTTGAATTTCTTGTTAATGTGTTTGTCACAATTTTACACAAGTCAAGCATAAATATTGAGCATATTGGTGTGACTCCTGTGGTGGGTTGGCACCCTGCCCGGGATTGATTCCTGCCTTGTGCCCTGTGTTGGCTGGGATTGGCTCCAGCGGACCCCCGTGACCCTGTGTTCGGATTCAGCGGGTTGGAAAATGGATGGATGGATGGATATTGGTGTGACTCAGGTGCCGCCGAGAGTGGCAGCCTTTTCAGCAGCTCCGTGTACGACTTTATTTTTCTACTTTTATTTTTCTCTTTTTTATTGATCACTCCTATCACTTTATTTTATTTTATGTGGATTCGTTCCCTGGACACACTTACTTTTACAACGTGGGCATGGATTTTTACACGCCGAGACTTGTCTATTCAAGTACTCAACTTCGAGCGCTGAGAACAAATACCAGTGCCGGTGTGGTTCCCTGTTTACCAGACGAGGTAAGATGGCGGTATCGTGGCAGCAGAGCCTGTACTAAGCTAAAAATGTAGCGGCTTGCGAGAAAGTGACGTTTTAAGCCTTTGGTGCCTTCTGTGATTCTGGGAAATGTGAACTCAATCTCAAATAATATTGACGAACTGGCTGCGCTGGTGAAAAATGTCAGAACCTACAGAGAATGCAGTTTGTTGTGCTTTTGCGAAACGTGGCTAACTACCACCATCCCAGATGCTAATGTGGAGCTACCCATGTTTAGCACAGTTAGTGCGGACAGAGATGCAAATACCTGCAGGAAGCACAAAGGAGGAGGACTCGCTCTCTATGTCAATACACGATGGTGTAACTCTGAACATGTTAACGTCAAAGTCTCCACTAGCTGCAGGGACATCGAACTGTTGGCCGTAAGTTTGCGTCCCTATTACTTGCCCAGAGAGTTTGGACACATCATTGTTGTTATTGTTTACATCCCTCCTCGGGCGGACGTGGAGACAGCGAGTGACATCATCCATTCTGCTGTTGCTAAGTTACAAACGCAGCACCTTGAGGCGCTTGTGCTAATCGCTGGAGACTTTAACCATGTGACGCTGGACAAAACATTACCTGCCTTCTCCCAGTATGTGGACTGTAACACCCGGGGAAATAAGACTATTGATTTACTGTATGCAAATGTTAAAGACGCATACAGTGCCACCCCGCTGCCTGCGCTTGGGAAAGCAGATCATAACCTGGTTCTGCTTCAGCCTCACTACAAACCAAGAGTGAGGGTCCTACCTACAACCACACGCTCATTCAGGAAGTGGTCCCCTGAGGCACAGAAGGATCTGAAAAAATGCTTTGGAACTACAGACTGGGATATCCTGCAGGGATCACATAGTGAGAACATTGAGGAGGTTGTTGACTGCACTACTGACTACATCAACTTCTGTATGGACATTGTAGTTCCAGTAAGAACTGTATGCTGCTATGCTAACAACATGGATTACAAGTGACATCAAGGGCCTTTTGAACCAGAAGAAAAGGGCTTTTAAAGGTGGTGATCAGCATGAGCTCAAGCGCGTGCAGAAGGAACTCAGAGTCCAGTTAAGGGCAGCGAAGGAGCAGTACAGGAGAAAGCTGAAGCAGAAGTTGCAGAATAACAGCATGATAGGAAGTGTGGGATGAGATGAAGATCATCACTGGCTGCAGCTCGAAGCGGGGTGCCACCATCGAGAGAGACATGAAGAGAACAAACCAAATGAACAACTTCTTTAACAGATTTGATCACCCTAACCCACTCTCACTCTCACCTCGGAGTACTGCACCCTCCACACATCCTTCTGCTGATACTAGCATAGGAGAGACATCCCCACCCACAATTACAACAGCGCAGGTGAGCAGAGAGCTGAAGAGACTTTGTGCCAGCAAAGCAGCGGGTCCAGATGGAGTATCGCCACGAATGCTGAAGGTCTGTGCATCGGAGCTGGGGGGTCCTCTACAGCGCATCTTCAACCTGAGCCTGGAACAGGGGAGAGTCCCGAGGCTTTTGAAAACATCTTGCATCACCCCAGTCCCAAAGGTATCACGTCCTAGTGAGCTGAATGACTTCCGGCCTGTTGCTCTGACATCACATGTGATGAAGACCATGGAGAGGCTGCTGCTTCACCACCTTAGGCCACAGGTTCAATACGCCCTCGACACTCTGCAGTTTGCATATCAGGAGAAGGTGGGAGCAGAGGATGCCATCATCTATATGCTACACCGATCCCTCTCCCACTTGGACAGAGGCAGTGGTGCTGTAAGAATTATGTTTCTAGACTTCTCTAGGCCCTTCAACACAATCCAACCTCTGCTCCTTAGGGACAAGCTGACAGAGATGGGAGTAGATTCATACCTGGTGGCATGGATCGTGGACTATCTTAAAGACAGACCTCAGTATGTGCGTCTTGGGAACTGCACGTCTGACATTGTGGTCAGCAACACAGGAGCGCCACAGGGGACTGTACTTTCTCCGGTCCTGTTCAGCCTATATACATCGGACTTCCAATACAACTCGGAGTCCTGCCACATGCAAAAGTTTGCTGACGACACTGCTATCGTGGGCTGCATCAGGAATGGGCAGGAGGAGTATAGGGACCTAATCAATGACTTTGTTAAATGGTGCGACTCAAACCACCTACACCTGAACACCAGCAAAACCAAGGAGCTGGTGGTGGATTTTAGGAGGCCCAGACCCCTCATGGACCCCGTGATCATCAGAGGTGACTGTGTGCAGATGGTGCAGACCTATAAATACCTGGAAGTGCAGCTGGATGATAAATTAGACTGGACTGCCATTACTGATGCTCTGTGTAAGAAAGGGCAGAGCCGGTTATACTTCCTTAGAAGGCTGGCGTCCTTCAACATCTGCAATAAGATGCTGCAGATGTTCTATCAGACGGTTGTGGCGAGCGCCCTCTTCTACGTGGCGGTGTGCTGGGGAGGCAGCATTAAGAAGAAGGACGCCTCATGTCCGGACAAACTGTTGAGGAAGGCAGGCTCTATTGTTGGCATGGAGCTGGACAGCTTCACATCTGTGGGAGAGCGACGGGCGCTCAGCAGGCTCCTATCAATTATGGAGAATCCACTGCATCCACTAAACAGTGTCATCTCCAGACAGAGGAGCAGCTTCAGCGACAGACTGCTGTCACTGTCCTACTCCACTGACAGACTGAGAAGATCGTTCCTCCCCCAAACTATGCGACTCTTCAATTCCACCCCCTAAACGTTAACATTATACAAAGTTATTATCTGTTTTTACCTGCATTGTTATCAATCTTTAATTTAATATTGTTTTTTGTATCAGTATGCTGCTGCTGGAGTATGTGAATTTCCCCTTGGGTTTAATAAAGTATCTATCTATCTGTCTATCTATCTATCTATTGATATATGCCTTTCTCTACTCATTTTTCACATAGGAAACCTTATGTGCTTTGAGCACTCAAAGGCTTACACATATATGCAGCCATGATAAGCAAGAAAAATGAGGGAAACACACAAGTCTACATCCAATAATACAACTTTGCTTTTCATTTCCTTTATTAAGTATTTGTTGCAGGTTCTTTTGTAGTTTTATTGACTCTATTGAATGACTCCCTCACTGAAACAAACCATACCAAATAACATTCCTGCAGTGCATTTTCAGTTGTCTTCTCTGGCCGTATTTTTGTCATTGCTGAATTAAACTCAATTAAAGGGATTATGATAATAAGAAGATTGTTGTGGTGAGAAACCTTGTCTGGCTCAAACTCGTAATATACAGTAGATATTCCTGAAACATCACATGTTTGTTGAAGACCTGATAGAGAATAAGCAGAGTATATATTCACTCAGGTAGCCAACTCCAATCCTGGAGAGCTGCATGGGCTGCAGGTTTTTGTTCCAACCCAGTCGCTTACTTCGAAGCCAATCCTCACTAATAACAGATGTTATTTAATTTCAGGGCTTGTTAGTGTTTTAACTTTACCATGTCAGTTCATTCTTAAATCATAGACTTTTTTTTTCCTTTCTAATGATACATGTATTATCCAAGTGATTTGAAGCCAAAAATATTTTCAGTTCTTCACTTTCTCTTCAGTTTCCTTTTGAGTACTTAATCAAACCAAACAGTGAATGATGAATACACATGGGTGGAACTGGAGACAAGCTAGACGTAGAACTGCTACGAATTAAGTAGCAGTTAAACATTGACTACAGCTGTTTAAGACTAAAATAAGCAATTAAAGGTTTAAAGTCTTAACAAGCGAGACAGCTAAAATGAAGCAGAAAAATGTCATTTGAGCAATAAGTGCTTGATCAGCAATGAATGACTTCTCATTAAGCAGTTGGTTTAGAACAAAAACCTGAAGCTACTGCAGCCCTTCAGGACCAACATTGCTCAGCCCTGATTTAACTCTTTGAGGGCTGAATATTTTTTCCAAAAAACTCAGTTTTCTGAAAAGCACACAAAGCAATGGTTTCGCACATAAATCAACATAAAACTGTGCTGCTGTTGACACAAGTTTGGCATTTCTGGCAGCAGTGGTTGCGCAGGGGAGCCTCGATGGCCAGCTGGAATGCACGGTGGGCCAGCTACCTGGCTGTCTTCGCACA
This sequence comes from Erpetoichthys calabaricus, assembly GCF_900747795.2. Classification (NCBI taxonomy): domain Eukaryota; kingdom Metazoa; phylum Chordata; class Cladistia; order Polypteriformes; family Polypteridae; genus Erpetoichthys; species Erpetoichthys calabaricus. The sequence continues at coordinate 97,479,912 of NC_041399.2, forward strand.
GCAAGTGGGCAGTGGTGGCAGTCGCACTGTGACCCAATATGGTTTGTTCCTCTTGTCATTATAAGTGGTGGTCATCCCAAGCGAACACTGCTGTAGGAGTATCCGCTACACAAACATGTTCAGCACCACGATCAGCTGGGGACTGATCAACCAATGCTGGTACCTCACTTTCGTTTTTCACCTCCATCTCCAAATCACTTGCATCAAATTCCAAGTCCGACAAGTCAGAGTCCAGTTCAGCAATGTTATGTAAAATGTCCATGTAGGTCTTCGCTACTCATGCACGCACAGGAAATCGAGGTTAAACTAGCAAAGCTACTTAACTTTTCTTCTAGCAAAGAGAGTCGAACTAAAATGTAAGGGCGAGTTTTGTCACAGTTTACAACCGATTACCGTCCTTTACCCTTAAAATTCGACAAAAGTCGACATCAGCCCTGAAAGAGTTAAAGCGTCTGAGTCTTAAATAGCAAATAAATTAAATGAAGTTAGAATTAAATCCTGTAGCCACCGTGGCTATCTAGGATTAGAGCTGGCCACCCCTTATATTCAATTTTAGTCAAAATAGACTGGCTTATTGGTAAGAATGCACAGCATTGCAGCAAGTGAACTGTAACTAGTGAACTTGTAAACTGTTCAAGATACAAATAAATATTGCTGCCCAGTAAGCAGTTCAATAAAATAATTTAAATAACTGAATTAGATAGATAGATAGATAGATAGATAGATAGATAGATAGATAGATAGATAGATAGATAGATAGATAGATAGATAGATAGATAGATAGATAGATAGATAGATAGATCTTTATTTGTTCCTAGAGGAAATTAGGCTTTTTACAGAATGTCTTTAAATAGACAGAAATATATACTGTAGATATGAATCCACATTAGAGTCACAGTGCTTGAGCCTCACAAACTGCATACTGCCTGACAGAAAGTCCATTATCCAGTACACCATGGACTCATTCACATGCCTATCTCTGAGCTTGCCCCTTAACAGGGATGACTGGATGTTATTGATGGCACTGGAGAAATCAAAAACACATAATGTAGCCATTAGGTTAATAAAGTGTAACTGAAATAAAATTTAGACCAATATTTAGTATGATAATTTTGATGAACAAGTAATATTATTCTCATATTGCATTGTTATAATTAAAAATTGATGTGACGATGACGCAAACCAACTTTACACATGTTAGACACTTCTTAGGTATTTAGTAGCTTGTTGTCTCAGAGTGTATTGAGTGACTAAGGATCTTACTCTGCCACATATGAGAGTTATATCTAATCACCACAAAGGGCTGTAAATTATTCTGCCTAAAACAACTTAGCTGTCAGCAACTATAACCTAATATGCTTCAAAGGCAGACATAATTTAATCTTATCAGTTTGCAACATCTTACTAAAAAATAAAAAGGATTGATGCTTAAAAATATAGCAAAATTTGCAGTAAAGTTTTGAAACATAAAAAATGAAATTCCTTAAAAACTGTAAAATGTTACCATTTGACATCTGAATAGCTGCGCAGTTTCTCACAACATTTTTTATTTTCATAAAAAGAAAATGTTTTTCATATGAGTAATATAGCACTGTTGAGTTTTGTATGGGCAAATTCACAGATGCATTTTGAAAATGAGGGTTAATGTGGTGTCTTGCAGAATTAGTGTAAATCATACCATTTTAACTTTTTGAAAGAAAGTAAAATTATAAAAATGAAAATCATAAAAATACAACCTTGTAAATACTTTGAACATTTTCAAAAAAATGAAGACAGCTATTGTTGAAAAACTGTAAGGCAAAATCCTTCTGAAAACTAAAAGCAGCTAAAAGTGAGGAAGTAAAATCATTCATGCATCCTTGTACACTTGTTGAACTGACTTCTGGTAAACAGACAAATTTAGAGTAACTCATAGCTGCTAATGCAGAATGACTATAAAAAGGCTTTATTGATATAGGACCTAAGTATGTTAATGTTACTTTATATTAAAAAGGTAAAGTACCTAACTTTAAAATATAGCACATAGGTTTTGAAATAAATCATTTACGATATTTCCTAGATTGTAAAAAAAAAAAAACTTTAATAACTTCTAAACAAAATCTTTAAAATATTGTTCATTAATGGACTCATTTACTATGCCATTTAAACAGAATATCAGTTATAGGCAAAGGAACCAGCAAGACTTTTCAGTGGTACAGTTTTTGCCACTCCAGGCATTAGGTACAGAATCACCAAATCTCTTCATCAAGTCCAACCAACAAAAGTGTAATTTAATAGGATACAGAGTTTTGTCAGGATCTAAATGCTCCCCAGCAGATGTGTATGTGCCAACTGTGGTAATCAGCAACTCAATATAATAAATCACTTGTGATTATAAAATATGACTCCACTGGTCTGAAAACCAAAGTAGGAGTACCATTTAAGGAAAGTATAGCATTCTGGATGTGCTTCATGGAATTGTCATTCCACTGTTCATGTTTCAATACAGAGTTGGAATTGTTTTATCTGAAATTGTGGATTTTGTAAAAGTTTGGAGGACAGGTCCTCAAGTGCTCTGGCAAGACCGTACACCCCTCATCCCATTGTTATTGATTTATAATCCATTTGAGCATATTTATAATATACAAATATATTTATATGAAACAATATAAACATCCCGCACAACTTTCCCAAATTCACCTAATGTTACAATTAAATACACAATATGTGTAAAAATTAAATTCATATCATGCCTTGTTATAATACACCATTATAGTTAATATACCTTGTAATAATACATCATTATTTACAAAATTATTAACAAAAAAGGCCCACAAAAGAAAGATAGACAGATAGATAGATAGATAGATAGATAGATAGATAGATAGATAGATAGATAGATAGATAGATAGATAGATAGATACTTTATTAATCCCAAGGGGAAATTCACAAACGGCAAACATAAAAAATAGTTACTTTAGGTGATGGAAAATATAAATAGTCATAACAACATACGAACTTTTACAAACAAAAGGAAACTATTTAGTCTGTTCAGCTTTGTTTAGCTAATAGCTAAGCTGTCCCAATATCTCATCCAAAATCTGCCAAGGTTTCTGCTTATACAACATGCCTCGGTACTTTGTTGCAGATTCCCTCAACATTTTGCATAAAGAAGTGCTTTCAGGCTTCAGTCCTAAATGCATGTCCCCTTAATTTTCACTGGTGTCTTCAAGTACGTGATTAACCACTAAGCTGTAAAAATTCTACTGTTTCTATTTCATCAATGCCTTTGAGAATTTTGAAGAACCGGATAAGGTCCCCCCACAGTCTACTCAGTTAGGGACTGAACAGTCTAATTTTAGAGTATGACATGTCCTTATGTCTTGGGATGCACCTGGTTGTTCTCTGCACAGCTTCAAGTGCTGTTATATCTTTCTTGTGTGGTGACCAGAACTACATATAGTACTCCAGGTGCGGTCTTACTAGTCATTAAAATGTAAATGAAAACAAACAAACCTGTTAAAATGGAGCTATTTCGAAAAACAATTCTACATAGTCTCAGGAGTAACTCCTGAAAGCAAACCATCAATCGTGGGAAGTGTACAGAGAAATGTCTAAACCTCACTGGTTGGAGTATCCATTGGATGTGCTGGCTATTCAGTTGGAAAAATGTCTGTTGAGATGGTTGCCCTTTCATATCTTCTGTCATCAATATACATTTTTTCCTGATGGTTCGCCCAAATTCTTGCTCTGATGTTTCTAGGTTTCCTTCCTTCTGCTGGGTGAAGTGTGATCTTATGAAATTAAAAGGATCTTTAAATAAGTGGGTTTTCTCTATCTCTCTTTTCCTGAATGCTTTTTGGAGACTCTCTATTCGTCACAAGGTTGTTAACTGACTTTAGTTTTTCAGTGAAGTAAGTTGAGGTCTTCCTCCATTGCTTCTTATGAAGCCTTCTTTCCTGGATACGGCAATCAATTTCCTGATGTGGTCTAAACTTGGTTAACCACTACATCTATTTGTTTTGGTTTCCTATTCCATATTGTTCTACTCCATAGTTATAAATTACTTCACCTATTTCATTAAGCTTTCTTTCTAAAGTGCCTCTCATTTTTTTCCAATTCATTGGGCAGGTCTGCATTTAATGTGTCCCTTGCTACCTTTCTCAAAGCCCCAGGTCATTTAATTCTCTGTTTTTTTCCACTACATTTCATCTCCCTTGCTGTTTTTGGCTGGCTGGGCACGATACAGGCCTTCATTACCATAAATGTGCTTGATATCTCTTCCACAGGGGTGCTGATATTCTGCGTATTCTGCCACTTTGGTGTTGCTTCACTTGACTGACTCTAGTCACCCAACATCTATTCATCTATTTATTAAGTTTTTGAAAATGTTTGTAATATGCCTACTATGATTGTTTTGTGAAAGAGGTAAAAACAATCATAAACACATTTGCTCACACCTGTGTGATGTTTTTTTCACCTTGTAGGTTTTGTTTTTAAGAATCCACTTACTGTAGGTTATATTCCCAATATGATTATCTTATAGAAAGGAAAATCGGAATGGGGTTGGGAGTGGGATGGAACAATTGGTAGGAACTGGAGAGAGCAGGCAGAACTGGCAGGAATGTAGTTTTTTTAAGAATGCCTGGGAATGGGATGAAACTTTGCCAAGAGTAGTTGGATGTGGAATAAAAAAAAAATGAGTACTATACAGACATCTTACATACCTTAGTGGTAGACATTCTCAGAAGCAACTTCCTTGTAGCTCATTTCATCAGTTTTGTAGCTGGCCTCTACAACACCTTTTTTCTTGTTTGAATATTCAATTTGGTAGTACAATAAAACCACAATTATCCGACAGGGGTCAGGACAGAGGCCATGACAGATAAGAGAAAGGACAGATACACAGAACAGCTACTTTAAAAATCAAATACAGTAGATTAGTTTAGCGAACAGTTGTATTTATTTACAAAATAAAGCTATATTAACAAAACATAATATAGAATTAACAAAGTTAATTAATTCATATAATATTGTAATGACCAGGCAGAAGTCAGAAGCAATGAAGTTTTCTATGTTTTGTTATGTTTCATAACAAATGGCTCTCTGTCTTATACTTTGTTATCTGGGTTACTGAGCACATTTCCCTAACAATCGGTTTATCCCCCGCCACTTATGTTCAGTCTTTCTCTATAATGCAAACTCTCTTGCTTATTGTCTCCTGACTTCCTACTCAAAACCTCCTTCCGCTACACCTTCCTTTTCTCCTAACTTCTCCTGTCATTCATCTCCTAAGAGGCATGTCTGCCCCTTACAGAGCAGAAGCCCTTCACCCAGTCCCATCACTTGCACAGAATTCCACCCTTTCTGCTCCCCAACAGCACATCACAAGCTGCCTACATGTCACAGTATATTAACAAATCTTAATATAACAGAATTTAAAAAGAAAATTACAGTACAGAAAACATTAACATTAATATAGGGTAACATTACCGTTAGTGTTTTCCATTTTCAACATGTTTTTCAATTTTATCAGCGTCACGCTTTATATCGTTCACTGATGTTCTTCCTACTCCGTAAATTGAAGCAATACTTGAAGCACTTTTGCAATTTTGTAAACGTTTAATAATTTCAATTTATTGTGACAATTCCAACATGACACGCTTAGATTTATTGGCCATAACAATATACAGTAGATCAATTATAACAAAGGAAGAAAGATACAAAACGCAATTAAAACTGAAGGTACATAACTGAAACTATGATTTTAAAATGTGGCATGACACGTGGTGCTGGGGAAGAACACTACGTGAAAGAACAAGGGACAGTTGTTCCAATGTACATAGCTCGCATTGTATCACATGGCAGTAGTAGTAGAGTAAGCACTTCCATCCATCCATCCATTGTCCAACCCGCTGAGTCCGAACACAGGGTCACGGGGGTCTGCTGGAGCCAATCCCAGCCAACACAGGGCACAAGGCAGGAAACAATCCTGGGCAGGGTGCCAACCCACCGCAGGACACACACAAACACACCCACACACCAAGCACACACTAGGGCCAATTTAGAATCGCCAATCCACCTAACCGGCATGTCTTTGGACTGTGGGAGGAAACCGGAGCTCCCGGAGGAAACCCACGCAGACACGGGGAGAACATGCAAACTCCACGCAGGGAGGACCCGGGAAGCGAACCTGGGTCCCCAGGTCTCCCAACTGCGAGGCAGCAGCGCTACCCACTGCGCCACCGTGCCGCCCAGAGTAAGCACTTGTGAGCGCAATTTTTTTTGTTTGCCCCTGATGGTTAACAGACTGATGGTGAATTGAGTAACAGATACTCAATCTTTTAAAGTACAACATAATTTTGGTAGTGTAAGGGTTATGCCATGTTTCCATTCTGATATAATGAACATCATGGTACTCCTAGAAAGGTTCTGATCTTTGCCAGTCGTTTTATAACCTTTTCCAGTTTTTTTTTTCTAATACAGTAACAATTTTATCTTGAAGCTTCACTGGCACCTCTTTGTTCTTCATAAAGGCAGGACTGATCTAACATCTGAAAATCTGTGCTATTTATACAATACAATTAAACTCAAGTGGAATTAAAATGAACACAGTTGTACTCTGATACTGTATTTAGTATGATCTTTTAAAAAAAATGGTTAAACAAAGGGAAAGATCATTTATTTACCTAGTAATTTTCAGATTTTTTATTTAAGGATAATTATGAAGACTTTTAAATATTTCATTTTAATATTGCAGATAATTACTTGTAAAAGAGTAGAAAAAATTCCATGTAAATATATTTTATTTTGACTTTGCGAGCCTACACAATGAGAAAAAAAATCTGTGTTGATGATTACTTTCTGAAACCAATATATATAAAAAATATAATAAAATGCATGCTGCATCTTGTAAATCTAAAACAGGCAAAGGTATGAAAAATTACAGACAGAAAAACATTTTATACTTTGTAATTTACAGTGCTCTAAAATATTAAAATTAATAAAAAGTCAATGTTCATTTGTGTCTGAGACAGCCTTTCTTTTGCCAACTCTCCCAAGTATAGAAACATTTACAAGGTTAAGCGGCTATTGATTTCCTCCACTCAATTTGAGTCTGTACCTCATGAGTCTGGATCTCCTACAGGTATGTTTTGGTCTCTAATATTGACTATCAAAAATCATGCTGGGTTCTTTTTAATAAAAGACTGAGGTCAAGTCAAGTCTGAGCAATATAATATTTTAAAATATTGCTGGTACCTTTACTTTGAGAAATGTGTTCCATATGATTGATGCTTATATTCTTTAAGCCTCCTGTTATGCTACCACATTGTGTCAAAAAAATATTGGAACAGACAATAACTTTAGAACTGCTGATGGTGAAACAGAAATAAACCTATGTATAAATTATAAATATAATTGCCTTTGCTTTATTTCTTAATCAATCTTAAAACAAAAAATACATGATAATAAATCAAAATCACTATGATAACACCTGGAGAAAAATCCACAAGGCACATGAAGAGCACACTGACTCCAAACATATAGTGACCAGGCCAGGAGTCCATTCCATTCTACTGGAGCAGATAGGCAGTAAAGCTGCAGTGTATAGCCCTGAAGCTTTCTTACCAATTAAAATGTTAAAACTAATAATTAACGGATGGATGGATGGATGGATGGATGGATGGATGGATGGATGGATGGATGGATGGATGGATAACTTATCTTATTTTCTGTCCCTTTTTAGAAATTGAATAAAATATTATTCTTTTAAATAAATCTTTGATTAAGATTGCATGTAATTAAATTATAAGAAAGTAAGTTTCCTGTATCAGTTCACACCTATATCTGTTTGTTGGATATCCAATTCCAAAACCATGTGCATTAATATGGAGTTGACACCACATGTCAACTTCAAATATTATAGGTATAACAGCCTCTATTCTTCTGGGAAGGCTTTCCACAATGTTTTGGAGTGTGTGTGTGGAAATTTGTGTCTAATCAGCCAAAAGAAAATTTGTGAGGTTAGGTAGTAATATTAGAAGACCTAGCTTGCAATTGGCATTCCTGGTCATCCCAAAGATGTTCAGTAGTGTTGCAGTCGAGACTCTTTGCAGAATACTCACAGTCATCCACAGCAAAATCAACACACAATGTCCTGGACCTGGCTTTGTGCAGAAGGGCACAGTCATGCTCTAGAAAGGGCTTTTCCCAAACTTTTGCTACAAAGTTGGAAGCTCACAATTCTCTAAAATGTCTTTGAATGCTGCAGCATTAAGTCCCCTAAACTGGAAACCTACTTAAACCCTGAAAAATAGCTCCAGACCATCATCCCTCCTCCACTATACTTAACAATGGCACTGTGCAGTCTGAAACGTAGCATCTTCCTGGTATACATCAAACCCAGATTCATCCATCAAACTGCTGAATAGTGAAGCATCTGGATTCATCACTTCAGAGATCACTTTTCCACTCATCCAAAGTCTAATGGCAGCATGCTTTACAGTGGCCCAAACAACAATTGACACTGTGCATAGTGATCTTAGGTTTGTGTATAGCTGCTTGGCCATTGCAATCTACTTTTTATGAAACTCCTGTGCACAGTTCTTGTACTGATGTTGCTTCCAGAGGCAATTTGGATCTTTGTTGTGAGCAATGCAACAGATGATAGGTGATTTTTACATGTAATGTGCTTAAGCATTTGGCAGCCCTACTCTGTGAGTTTGTGTTGTTCCACTTTGTGGTTGAGCTGTTGTTCTTACTAAATACTTCATATTCACAGTAATTCCATTTACAGTTGACCGGGGAAGATCTAGCAGAGCAGAAGGTTCACAAGTGGACCTGTGACAAAGGTGGCATCCTATGACAGATCTTTAGTTAAAGTAACTGAGGTCTTCAGTATGACCCATACTACTGCCAATGTTTGTCAAAGGAGATTACATGGCCCTATGCTTGATTGTATGCATCTGTTAACAATGGGTACAGCAGAAACTCCTAGACTCAATAATTTGTAGGGATGGCCACATACTTTTGACCATATAGTTTATATACATAATACATATTAGGATTACATAATAATATATTTTCTTTATCAAAGGAACATTATACATAAATATAAAATATCATATCTGGGAACACAAAAATACAAGCAATAAAGCAGAATACATACAAACAAATTCACAAACACACATTCATACACCCCCACAATCATACTAGTGGACCCATTTTTGCAATATAGAAGAAAATCACATAAAGAGAGAATGTTTAAACTCCACATACTGGCCTATACTTGTCTTTGTAGGGTACAAGGGCCATGTGAGCATGTATCTGACAAAAGAACAATAACAATACGTTATTTCCAGACTGAAAATGTAAAAATAAAGGAAAACAAAAGAAAATTGATATAATATGTGTCTAAGCTTATTTTATAATTTTATCATGAAATTAGTCTTTATCAAAATATAAAGAGGTGTATGTAATAAATTAATCTTCTAAATTATTTAATATCATTATTGTTTGCTTCTAGTATTTTCTTAAGAATCAGAGAAATCAATAAATGTTAATATATTTCAAACAGCTTTACTACTGAGGAAGCACTAAGAAATTAAGATGTGTTAGTGAACTTGTTTTGTGCATATTTTATATATATATATATATATATATATATATATATATATATATATATATATATATATATTTATAAGTATAGGATACCTCTTGTAGTTTTAGGCAGGGACATTTGGTGTGGGTATGCTATAGGTCAAGGTGCAAGTGTAATTTAGTTAAAAAAAGGGATAGTGCTAAATTAGATGTGAAATTTGACTGTAAAAATGAAGGACTGTAGAATGTTGTAGATCTCCCAACATAATTCATTCTTGCCAAGCAATTGATAGTCTTCAATATATTGTCTTCAACCAAAAATTCCTTTTACAAATCTTAGCAAGTCTGAACTGACGCAAGCATTTTCATATTTGTGGATTCAGTCTTACTCATTGGTATTGAACCTGTTCATAATGCCTGTTTCATTTTTTGCAATTAGTAAGGATGTGGTGAGATGGGTGGGGGGAGATGTTTTCATTAAATAACCTATTTTAGCTCATACTGAGGTGCAGCAGACATGTGAAAGCAAATATCAGCTTAATCAGAGGAATGCCAGTTGGGTTTTGGCATGTTAATTGATAGAAACTAACTGTGGAATGAATGGAATATAATTGGGAACAGGTTAGTGCTAGAGGATGTGTTATTTGGTGTTTACTGTTTTGTTTGAGAACGTTCATTGGTTGGAGAAGGAGGTGAGTGAAGGAAAGGGCAGTATTGGCTGTGCCAACCAGTCCGAAAAGAGCCAGGGCCAAGAGAGCTACATGACAATGGTGCTCTCACCTGCTGAGCAGTGGGGCAGACGAGAGGAGGAGACGCTACCAGAGTGAACTGGAGGAAGGAAGCTTGTAGCATAGCAGCATCAAGAGAAGGGCTATGGATCCTTCGAACTGTGGGAACCATTGTGGAGCATGTTGGATCTATGAATGGGTTCGGGAATGTGGCAGGCCAGAAAGGAGCCAAGTGCAGCAACATAAAGCAGATGGGCAAGGCACTCTGAGAGCTGCATGTGACTGCAACTCAGATCTGCTTTACGATCAATGGAGCTACCTGGAGGTCTCTCATCATCCTGACAAGGATAGGGCGAGGATGTGGAAGGACATAATGGTTTTACCTCTCTAACATTTCAGAAGATGCTAATTGTATTAATTGGGAAGTATTTATTGGATGCTTTTATTATGGAACACCCCTAAGACAATGGTTTTCATTGCACCAATTTTAAGGATGTAATTATTTATTGAGCTATTTAATTTGGGAAATGTACTGTTTTACTCAATATTTGAACTTTTGATTCCTTACTGTAATAAACTCTATATTTATAGTCAATATTCTGACTATAAATTCTGTATTGTCAGCCTCGCTTGCACTAGTCCATTCTTGATTATAACTACTAATGTACCCAGATAAAGGAAGGTGACCGCGGCTGCCGGTACATGGCATCACAGAGAAGCCCTGCATTTTATTTTGTTTCAATTAATTTTAAATTTTAAAAATAACTAAATAAATAATAAGCTTACTTTAGTAATATAACATTACTAAAATGTTTATAACAACCCTCAAATCTTCTTGAGCATTTTATTCCCAATTTTCAATGATATGCTCAATGTAATTTCTTTTCTAGAAAAATATTGTTTTTCTAGTATGTAAAATTATGTTAATTTCAGGTTCTCTAAGTGTGTTTCAAAGTGAAATGGCCAGCTCAACTAATCCTGCAGTATTTTAGGTTCATCCTTAAGTGTTTGTGTGTCTGTGCAATCTAAACTTTCAGTTTAGTGATAGGACTTGAAGGCTAGATCCCCTTATCCTTGGGATTTTTGATTTTTTAAACTGAGCATTTGCATATCTGGTTCATACTTTTCTCAGTGTAGGATATGTAGCACAAAAGAAGTAGCAGAATAATTTATTTCTATTTGTTCACAAAAAAAGCAGATTAATATCAGGAATACATTTACTACTAGATATTATTCTGATCAGAATGGGGCTAAGCAGTATCTCTATCTTTATGGTGCTAAATTTGAAAAAGCCACCAAGAAAGTCTTACATGTGCGGGTTCCCCTTCATAGAAAAGAAGCTAGCAGTATGATGCCAGAGGCCTTGTGAGGAAAGAATAGATACTTAGAAAATCATTTTTTCAATTGTTTGTAACCCTTGTGCTGTCAGGCAAACGCTTGTAGTTAGTAGTAGTTTGCATTGTTACCAGAGAGCTCCAAAGTCTTATGATCAAGTCTTGCAGAGTTTGTAGTAGATAGATAGATAGATAGATAGATAGATAGATAGATAGATAGATAGATAGATAGATAGATAGATAGATAGATAGATAGATAGATAGATAGATAGATAGATAGATAGATACTTTATTAATCCCAATGGGAAATTCTAGTACGCATGTTCTTTCTATGTTATTGTGGCTTTTTATTTTGTTTTAGAAAATAAACTGTAAATAAAAAGTAGTTGGGAATCACTGTTAACAATGGATTGCAAATGAACATCCTTCATTACATCAAATCTGATGAACCCTGCTATGTCCACTGCTTAATGCAATGTGACAAGACTAGGTTCATTTGCATATCACAGTAAAGACGTATTTCAGTTTACACCAATTGGTAAACTCATAAATGGCATATTCTAACACACAAATATCTGTTTCATCGAATATGACTTCTTCTATGTAATTTATTGCAAAGAATAAAGTAGACTAATGAAAAATTAATACTCTTAGTATAAATGTTACATAATGTCTTAGTTAAATAGGTAGTTATAGTTAATGGCACTTTACAAATTCATATGGAACATTTTATTCTCACACTTTACACCTGAAATCCATTTGATTCTAAACATAAACTGCTGTTTCAAATTAAGCAGTTCATAGCCAATTTATTTTTCTGGCAATAGCTGGTTTCAAGGCTCTACTTCATATTTGAATTTATATTGCTGTGTTTTGTGAGATAACACATCCAGATAGGGTCAGTGAAGAGTTGCTAATTAAACTAAACTAACCGACCTGCACATTTTTATAGATGTGAAAAGAACAAAGAAAATCTCATGCAGACACGAGTAAAATGTGCAAACCCCACATGGGCAACAACCTGGGTTCAAATACCCCCTAGGTACGGGATATGAACCCAGGACACTAGATCTAGAGGTTACCACTGCCCCACCAATCTTACCTTTTGTCTTACATAAATAATTATCAGCACACTTTTCATTAGTGTAGCAGTAGAAACATAAAAACAGACTCACAGGACAGATAATATAACAACAACAACAACAACATTTATTTATATAGCACATTTTCATACAAAAAGTAGCTCAAAGTGCTTTACATAATGAAGAGAAGAAAAATAAAAGACAAAATAAGAAATTAAAATAAGACAACATTAGTTAACATAGAAAGGAGTAAGGTCCGATGGCCAGGGTGGACAGAAAAAAACAAAAAAAAAAAAACTCCAGAAGGCTGGAGAAAAAAATAAAATCTGTAGGGGTTCCAGGCCACGAGACCGCCCAGTCCCCTCTGGGCATTCTACCTAACATAAATGAAATAGTCCTCTTTGTAGTTCGGGTTTTTCACGGAGTCACTTGATGCTGATGGTCATACAGATTTCTGGCTTTTAATCCATCCATCATTGTTGGAACATATATATATAATATAGCCAATCAATCAATCAATCAATTGATAAGTAAAGCACTGAATTGCTTGACAGTAGTGGGCAGATAAGAACCCCAGTGATGTTTCTTAAAACATCATAGTGGAATGACCCTGTGTCTAAAAGTGCTCCAAAAGTGTGCTTTCTGGAGGGGATTTTTCATAATGGCATCCAATTTTGCCATTATCCTGTTTTCCACAACTACTTCCAAAGTGTCCAGGTTTTGCCCGTTGAAGAATCAGGTTTTCTTGGTAAGTTTGTTCAGGCATTGTGCTTCTTTTGAGCTCAAGTTACTTCTCCAGGAGACTGCAACATAGGACAACACACTGGCTACTATGGACTGGTAGAACATTTCAAGCAGCTTGCTACAAACATCAAAACACCTGAGTCTCCTTAGCAAGCACAGTCTGCTCTGGCCCTTCTTATACAGCAGCACTGTGTTGTCAGACAAATCCAGTTTGTTATTTATGTAAACTCTCAGTTACTTGTAGCTCAGCACCAACTTCCACATCCTCCCCCTGAATGGTGACTGGTCTCAGAGTCTTCTTGGCATGCTGCAAGTCCACCACCAGTTCTTTTGTTTTGCTGATGTTGAGGTGCAGTTTATTGTCTCTGCACCATAACATGAAGTCCTCCACAATTTACCTGTACTGTGACTTGTCTCCATTATTAATGCAGCTCACGATGGATGGGTCAGCTGTACACTAGATTTCTGTAGATGGCAAGAACTAGTATTGTGCTGAAAGTCTGTTGTGTAGAGGTAGAACAGGAAGGGAGACAGGACAGCTCCCTGAAGTGTTCCACTATTACACCCCACCATTTCTGAACCACAGACCCTCAGCCTCACTAACTGCTATCTGTTGGTCAGGTAGTCCAAAATCCAGGAGAATGGGGAAGCATCAAGATACAAAGCCCTGAGCTTTTTCTCAAGTCAATGAGGCAGAATGCTTTTAAAAAACACAGAGTCAAAGAATAATAATGCTAGAATAACCAGACTTTATAATTTAGTTTTATTATTTTAGAGACATCATTATATTGTTCTTAAACTGTATTATTTAAAAAAATGAATCAATAGCAATGTCTATGGTATTCAGTTAACATCACATTTATATTTATATACTTGGTTTATGCTACTGTAGTTCTTAGTATTTAAGAAATCTTAGAATGCTTGACTGCAAATGCATTTCACTTGAAATACCATTATTCGCATATGTGTTATAGTCTCAGTGCATTTTTCTCTTTAGTAAATCTGCACCTCACATATTAAGATTTATTCCTGCTTCTGCAGGATTCTAAAAGGTTTTTGAAAGTTGCTACCATGTTCATGGTGATGTTGATTTACATGGATCTATTTGTATGCATGCAAAAATACATCAGTTTTTTTAGTTATTACCAAAGTTTGACTTTGAGGGTCTTCAGTGTCACAAATGAAATAAAGGAATGTCACACTACATAGTCTTAGAATGCATAACCTGGACTACTTATTTCTTATATATTTTGTAGATTTTAAATGATTTCTGATCATAACAATGACATATTTGTGGTATTAGTGTGGTCTAATAGCAAATATATTAACCCATCTATATGGTTACAGGATTTTCTTCTGACTTGTATGTATTAAATACAGAAAATATTGAATTTGGTTCTTATTTTAATGATGTACTAATGTATATGTACTCTCTATATATAAAAAAGTGCAACGATTTTGTGCAACAATTTTATGTGATGTTTTTATGTCACGTTTTTTGTCATGCTTTAAATCAGGCTTATTTTAAAACCTACATATATATGTTTGGTATCATTCTTTTCAGAATTTATCGAACTTTAATGTGATATTGTTAGATTTTAAGATTCTTATTCTGTTTTTAAATTATAGACTAAAATATCAAGAACTCACATCCCGCGAGATGTGATTTTTTGCCAACAGATTTAACCACGCCTGGGGCCGGAAATAAAAGACAAACAGTAGATGACAAAGACAGCTGCTGTACAGGCTTTTAAATGTTCAAAGCATCTCGCGCAATGTACATCAAGCAGCAGCAGTAATATTTATGAAATGGCAAACATGTTTATTTATGCTTTCATGGCTATTTCTTATTTCTTGCGCATTTATTGTAGCTAATCAAAATCTACCCACAATTGCTTAAGCTATTGCAGTGCAGTTCATTTCACGGTATGCTAACAAAGTAATCTGTCATATCAGTTAAACCAAATCTGGTATAAACTTTATGGTAAATTGCCTGTTTTCTTTTTTTCCTTTTTTTAATCTTGCAATAGTTATCTTTCCCCCATTACTGCTGCTCACATTGAACAAATGTGTAATATATTTAAAGATTTAAAATATTAAATTGAAAACTTCTCGGTCAAGATTTGAGGGAGAGACATTTCATTCTTTACATAATTCAAATTTCTTGGTTTTCATTTCTAAAGTCAATCAGTGCTGACAGAATGCATAGTGACGAAAGAAAAAATGTAATAGCATTTTTCGGATTTTCATCCTCACAGAAAGATTCATGATAGACTAACCTTTGTTATGTATAATTTAGGACGTTAAAAATGACTTCAAGTGATGCTGAAAAATACTATAATTCAAAGAAGAATAATTGTGTATACTGTATGTAAAACAAACATAAACTAGCTCTTTGGCAAATCACATGTACACTTTATTGTTTCTCTAACATGGGAAAGTAATGTTTGTGAACCTGCAACATTAAGCCCTTTAACTGCAGGTAGTAGGTAATGAAAGTGCTGCTAGCAAAAGCTTCTAGAGGTAAAATATACTGAATCATTCCTCATACTTGCATCAGTAAAAGGCTCTTTTTCACAGCATTACACTTACCTATCCAACACACTCCCATTTTTCTCATCTACTTGGCAGGAAAACAGCACCAAAGGTGTTTCAAAGTCGGAGTTTAAATAAAGCTTGAGTAATTGACTGCCAGGACCACAGCTGTCTATATGTCTTATCATTTACAGAGATAATATAAGAAAAACGTCTAAAAAAAGTATAAGTCTTTTGGAGGGAAAGGCTTTTGGTATCGGTTCTTAGGCTTCAGCTGGGTGAAATGAAAAATCACGTTAATTTTGATTTCTGCTTTTGCTGCTGTCTTTCAGACACGGCTTCTATGCTTGTGTTCTGCTTTGCACACAGAAAAATAAAGCACAATATTCAGAATGACAGATGATGCTTTTTCCCTTTAGAATCTTGGCTTTGTAATCTTTTGAATACCTGTCTGTTCATTAAGATTGACGTGCCAGATTTTATTTCCTCTTCCTGCATGGTTCTAGATATTGTATGTGTGCTATTAAATACATATTTGAATATATGACCATTGGAATATATGAAAATTATGAATTACCTGTGTAAACAAGTTAGAGTTGTGAACAAAACTGTACTTCACGCTAAGAGCAGCAGTGTCTTATAAAACACTGCATCCAAAGCTGTAAAAATTGAGTGGATCAAAACTATTGATTATGAATAGATACGTTTTCTAAACTAAAAATCCAGTAATTCTAGTCCACCATCACATATAGAATTCTTGTTAAATTTTGGAGGCTGCACACAACACAGAACAAGCACAATCCATTTCAAACAACTGTAATTCAAAGCTGGAGTAACTGTTATTTTTTAATGGGCAGCAGTAATATCAGCTTTTAATTATTATACAGAGTTGGACCAGATATAAGCATCATGTGTACTCCCATGTGGCATGTCCATAATGTCTGTTAAAAGTCTCAAATGGTCAGTTGGTTATATAGCACAGAGAATCATTTTCTTCACGTCTGGATGGGAGTATGAACAGGAATGACCATTCCATTCACTGTACCTACAATGCCAGGTATGCCTGCATTGGCATGAAGGCTAGTTTTAGTGTCACGCAAGGCATTGTATTATTATTATTATTATTATTATTATTATTATTATGTACTTATTTGGCTGATGTCTTTATTAAAAGTGATTTACAACGTTTGAGATACAATTGATTACATTTCTTTTGTTTTTCCAATTGTAGCATAAGCAGGTGACACACAGTGGTCACACAGTGTTAGTAGAAGGATTTGAACCCATAGCCTCAGGGTTTGGTGCATATATGGCATAATAATAATCTGGTCACTGCATTCTCATATTTGAAAACAGCACCCTTGCTGAGGCCATGTGCATCACCAACGGTCTGCAGGATACACCAGTGGCATAAACAACTGAGAGCTAACAGAAGCTGCACAGTGGGACTGAGGGCAAAATCCCAGTGTGTTCCACTTTCCAATTCATCCTGCACCACACCAAGGAGGGTTATTATTTCACTCTGGGCAGCCTATAATTTTGTATCAGTTGTTAATTACTGAAATAGTCCTAATATGGTCATGTTTGCCCACAAAAGATCATTTAGACCTGCTACTTGACTTTTTGGACAGCACTGTCTCAAAAGGTGTCTGCTTTGAGCTGCACAATTTTCTGAACAGCTGCCATTGTCATTGCAGGTACTAAGGGGCGAGTCACCTGCGGACCTTAAAGACTGTGACTGATTACATAGCAAGTTTGATTAGTTAACTCATTATGTACTCAAATTGTCTACAGGTGTTAAAGCTACAAAGAGCCCCTTTTGTAATAAGCTACAGCCTACATTATAATTTTATATTTATATTGCAACATTGACTTTAACCATTATCTCTGTGACAGAACTGCAGACAAAAGAACAAATATAGAATGACTTTAAAAATAATTAGGGAGTCAGTTCACTTGTTAATTTATGAATGACATTAAGTACTACTTTAGTTACAAAGGGTTTCTTGCTAACTAATGAATGATCTTAAGTATGAGATAAAGTACTTAGCATTACAAAGCTTTCGGGAAACAAAGCCCTTATTAGTAAACTAAAATGTGACCCATGAACAATATATATTAATATAAATGTGTTTTATATTCAACATTATAAAAGCAGTAACATTACTTTTTAACTTTAACTAATGAGATTTTCTTTTACAATTAATCAGGAAACAACAAATGCAGCCTCTTCTTTTTCTTCTTCCTCTTCATCTTTTCCCACTTCTACATGGGGTTGATGTGCCTGATCAACCTTCACACCATCAAATCCTTTTCTTTTAAATATTCTTTTACTTTATCCATTGTGGAGCCTCGTGACAAGGACACTGTTGTACAATTCCCAACTTGGGCCACCAGTAGACGAGACTGAACAACCAGGTAAGTGATAAAGTGAGACTCAGACTGAAAAATGACTATTCAAAAACAGGATTCTGTGTTGTTCCAGCCATGTCAAAACTATATACAAAACAATTGCCTTGCAAAAATATTAACAAAGTCCAATGCAAAGACATTTTCAAAACAAAAGAAAATAAGTGCAAGTGCTATATATAATATTTACAGTGGCTCCAAAACAAAAGTGAAGAAAAACAACAACAAAAAAAAACTCTTCCTTCTCCTTTGCTCAGCTAGAAGGCAGTACATGAAGGATACGCTGAAAAATATCAATAATCAAAAAAATGTGAAAAAATTAACCATAAGGACAAGAAAAAAAAATTGAGCCCCCTTAAATACAGAATCCTTCCACCCAAACTAATTTGGGAAGTAAATCTGATCTTAGCACCTACCCTACACAACAATCGATACGTATCTTTAGTACTAAACTAAGCAAATCAGTAGTGTAGATTTATACTTAAGCCTGAAGACCTAGTGAAATGATGACCCCTGCCATTTGGACCATGGTTTAATACAGCAATCCTTTTTGTCCATCCAATCCTCATTTACGTTACCTGTGGTCTCCCAATAAACAATCACATCAGGACGTGCACCGAACATCAACACCTGCTCAAGTGCAATTCACCCTATTTAAACCTTCCTAAACTTGTGCATGCATACCCATCTGTATTGGTGACATGATGGCAACTCGTTCAGCCTTGGTAAGTGAGTGCTGTGTACTTTCACTTGCTTTTATTTCCATACTCTACCAAACGTGTGAATTCCATTTGTCGGCTACTCTGAAACTGAGCTCTCTATCCTTCTGACCTTTTTCTTTGAATTAAATATAGCACTTTCTCCTTAAAAAAATATTGTTTGTCTAAGCATGTTCATTTTATAAGGAAATACATTTCCTCAGCAGGGTGTTCCACTTTTTCTTATCAACTGACCCAACAAGTTACTACAAAACCAATTCTCAGAAAGAGGGAAGTAGTGTTAGAAGGGAACTCAGTTATTAAAAGGATCGAGACACAGGTTTGCTCCAGAGACAGAAAGTCACTTATGTAATATTACCTTCCAGGTACACATGGAGGAGACCTTCCTGGAAGGGCTGAATAGGCTCTTGGCAGGAGTCGGGGTGGATCCAGTTGTCATTATCTGCACAGGAACAAATGACATGCATAAAGTCAGGCTGTCAGTTCTTTTCAGTTTATGCAAATGGAAATTAATAAGTGATATGATCAAAGTGTATAAAATTAGTACAGTGGATCCCAGCTGTTACATTAAAATAACTTTTTCAATAAGAACACAGGGACATGGTTAGAAACCTGCTAAGGGCAGATTTTGCATAAATGTTAGACATTTTTAGACAGACAGACAGACAGACAGACAGACAGACAGACAGACAGACAGACAGACAGACAGACAGATAGATAGATAGATAGATAGATAGATAGATAGATAGATAGATAGATAGATAGATAGATATTCCACCAGCAGCAAACTGATAAAAACAGTATTAATTAAAGAGTGATAAAAATGCAGTGCAAGTTTAAAAAATGCAAGGTGGAGAGTGCGAGGCAGGTATAACAGTCCATGTGTGATGTGAAGAATAGACCTGCAGTGAAGACTACTTGTAGTTAGAGCTGTGGAGAAGTACACAGGTTCTCATACATAAGCTTCAGAGGCTGCAGCACTGCTTCCCCATTCCACTGTGCCATGTGTTTCCTCACAGTTTTTATACACCACTGTAAAAGGGACAGGGAAGTGACAATGTTCCAAAGAACTATCCTAAATAATCCCTTTTAAGATACTTTGACCATTTCTTAAACACATGCTTGCATTTCCAAACATATATTACATTTTTATCACTATTTCTTCAAGTTCTGTTCTTAAAATTCACAGCTACAAAAAAGATAGGCATTAAATTTAAAGTTTAATAAACTACACTTTTGCTAATCCACACATATTAATACAATTCATTTTTAATAAATGTGGTATGACACAATTTTAATTACATTCTCCTATTGTTTTTATTGTGATCAACTGGATTATGTTTAGTTGTTTTTACATTGTCTTTTGACAAGTTATTAATCTGAGTCTGACTGGGGAGGAGACGCAGGACCATGCTGCATGGAGAAGGCTGATAAAGCACAGTGAACCCACATATAAGTGCGAACAGATAAAAAGGAGGAAGAAAAAGATTAATTTGAAATAGTTTTCCATTATTAATTACCCCAATTTTTGTTTTTCTACAGGTGCAGCTATTTTGTTTATAGTGAATAAAGCGGTTGCCAGTGACATGACTCTATGATGTTAATTAATTTAAGCTCTACCCACCTTACAGTCTCCAAGCTTTTGCATTCTCAAAATAACATCTTGCCAGTTTGCACTTTGACATGTTTTTTGGTTTTGAAGTTTTTCTAACAATTTACGGACTGTCTTTTGTTGGCATTTTGTTTTTGGTCCCTGATGCTTCTGAAAACTATTAAAGACTTCTTGTTTTTTCAAAATCTTTTTATTCTACCCTTTTGTGTCCTGGATTTTTTTTTAACTTTCCCTTTTAGGAGAAACCAATTTTTTATGTTCACAGGATAAACAATTTTACAAACAGTGGATACAAACATTAACTACTTAGAGCCAGTATGACTTGCATTATATTCAGGAGCCTTCTAATGTGATCCACAACTATTCCAAGTTTAAGACAAAGTTGTTTAAACCACATGAAGAGGGGATTTGCTACTTCTATCACCTCTAGAGGACAGTAGCTGTTGATTTGAGCTCATTGTAACTGAAAAAAGTTTTCTACATTGCTATGGAATAAGTACATCACCAAAATTATTGCACTTGAACTTTGGGTAGAGCACAAGTTTAGTTCCCAGCTATGTGCTAACCAGAGGCTGAACTCCTATTAACATGCTACTTGACATTAATTACAAAAATCAAGCATTTGATTATTCATTTCATTTGGCAAAGTGTACAGTTAATTCCTATTAAATAAAAATATGGCTTCTCTTCAGAGTAGTGGGCTTCAGTGTACTGCAGTGTACCATTGTCTTATTACATCTCACATCATGAAGACCTGGTCCTGGACTATAGGAGCTCTCTTGTAGTAGACCATCTGGATTCCCTGCACTTTACCTAATAGACAAAAATTGAAGTAAAGGATGCAATTATCACTCTCCTCCAAAAAGCTTATTCTCACCTGGGCACAGCTGGCAGCATTGTGAGGATTATGTGTTTTGATTTCTCCAGCATTTTCAATACCATCCAGCCATCCATCTTAAAGTGTTAGCTCAGAGATATGCTTTTGGATGAGCTGATGGGGTCCTGGATCATGAACTATTTGTCGGGCAGACCGCACTGTGTTTGTGATACAGATGTGAGCAACTCTGGAGCACCTCAAGCAACAGTCCTGTCTTCTTTTCTCTTTACAACTCCAACTACAAATACAACACCTGGTTATGTCATTTGCAGAAATTCTCAGATGATTCTGCACTTATGGATGTGTTGATGGAATATAGCAGTCAGGTGGAGAACTTTGTTTGAGAATTGTCTGCATCTTAACATCAGCAAAACCAAGGAACTGGTTATTGACTTTTGCCATACCAAAGAGCCTCAATGTCCAGTCACTATTCTGGGAGTGGATGTAGAGGTGGTCCATTTTTTATTGGGGGTCCTCATTAATGACAGGTTGGACTGGTCTCAGAATACAGAGTATATAAGAAAAGGCCGTGCAGGCTCTTTTTCCTTAGGAGACTACATTCCTTTACTGTGGGCAGCAACATCCTTGACATCTTCTATAACTTTGTGATAGCCAGTGTGATTTTCTATGCTGGTAACATCACTTTAAGAGAGGCCCACCGAATCAACAAGCTAATTAAAAGGAAAAGCTCAGTTATAGGATAGTAGCAAACGAGAGAATTTAAACAAAACTGAGTAACCTTATATACAATGCTGCACATCCTCTCTCTGACACACTAACACTGAGTACTTTCAGCCAAAGAATCGTATCAAGAAACGCTACTGGGGCTCCTTTATGCCAACAATAATACGTCTGCATTAAGCCCCAATGTGACTGTGACAGCCAAGTCAGAATTTTTCTCTCTTTTTAATTTTCTTCCATCATAGTCATTCTGGTATGTATTCATACCAAAGTGTGTGTGTGTATACTTATTTATTTATTTACTCATTTATCTAGCTATTTATGTAGTTATTTGTTTAAAGAGTTTCTGTAAAAATTCATATTTCCCCAGAGGGACAAAAAAATCTATGTATTTAATTAATTACTGTAATTTAGATATATATTTATTGACAACTTTTAATTTTTAGAAATCAAAAATTGTATAAAAAACATTACTTTTATCGCATATTATATGTGGTACTGTTTAACTTTAATGCTCAAAATAAGAAAATGTATTAAAAATAGATTTTCGAATATGTTTAGTTGATTATACGAGTATTGAATGAGCAAATTAAAACTTTATTTTTATAGCACATTCCTATAGCAAACAACTGTTTTAGATGTTTTTCAAAAACAAAGCTATTTAGAATTGTTTACATTTTTTTTTTACAGTTGGGACACTTAAGCAGTAAGGACCAGTAAACAGTAGATGACAATGTTAATAATAAAAGAGGATATACTGTAAAACAATAATACAATTAGCATTTACAATATGCAGAGATAATATAATGTACACTGTGAAGAAGTCAAACATCTCAGTCAAAGCTTTTATTTATTACTGTTGTTTTTATCTGAGAACACACTTTTACATCTTTAGCTGTTTTTCAGAAATGAAATGGTAATATCCCTTACAAAATATTTTCTGTATTAATGTTTCCTACATTATCACTTACAAATATTACATGTTGAACACTATACTTGAAAGCACATATTACAATTGAATAGTAGCCATGTAAATAAAAATATAGATTACTATGATAAATCCTTTTGAAATGAAATGTAAAATTGACATTTTGTATTATAAAAGTAAAATAAATAAATAAAATTGTTACAAAGTAACTAAATGTGTTTGCAGAACCATAAATGCTAAATGCTAAGAATAAAGGATGTAAATACCTTCACTTATCATCAATATCTTTAAAGCTGCAGGTCTGATTTTCAGGCAGCAGTTCTAAGCATCCAAATGGGATGATTGGACTGTACTCATCTTTACTGTGCATGCAGCATGCCAATTTGAGATGATGATTTCAGGATACACTCTTTCCATTAAACAGATAAACTTAAGCTGCTATGAATGTTGTGAATTCACTGCTTGCTGTTTGTGAGGAAAATTGTTCTGGAAAGGCTCTTTCGGGCTAGCTCTGTTTTTGCTGTCAGAATAAACATTTGAAAACCATTCTCTAGGCAATTTTTGTGACCAGAAAATGAGAGGATCATTATCCAATCCCACTTCTGCATTTGCACAGCACGTCTCTGTTGGGCTTTTTGTCAAGACAAAAAATTCACAAAGTGCTGCAGGGTATAATAGCTTCTATTGTATGTATTGTAGCAAAAGAAACAAGTATCCAGTTTACCTTGATTTTTTTTTCTTGCAGATGGTCCAATTCAAAGATTCTTTCAGCACAGCATGTTTTTCATACACTTCCGCATGAAAAAATCAGTGGTCTTAGATTGGCACTTCATCAGGCCAGGTAATGATTTCATCTATTACAATATAAGGACTCAGAAACCCATTAGTTCAGTGATTCTCACATGTGTAGCTGTGGCAAGGTAAGGATGGCATGAAGCACAATAAATCCCAGGTTGGTGGTGTGCTAAAATGTGCAACAGAACCAAAGTTGAATTTACATGTTTCTAGTGGAAGCAATAATAAACAAAGCCTTAGAGTTTCTTTTCTTTCAGACAGCAAGACAAACATGAAGTTAAACATGGACAGACTTTTATCAGGGATAAAAAGAAACACCATGATGCTTCTGAGACAAATAAATCAGACAAAGGTAGTCACTCAAAGTCAAATTCAAGGGAATATGACAAAGCCTATTTTGCACTTGGGCTCATTGTTAGTGTGGCCCAAGAAGAGGAGAGACAATTGTATCATTCTTGTCCGAAATCTCAGGCAGCTGACAGTATGAGGCCAAACAAATTAAGAAGACACATAGAAACATTACACCCCAATTATGCCAATAAACCACTTGATTTTTTTCAGAGAAAACTAAAAACATAGTATGAGCAGGAAAGACGCTTTGTAAAAGCATCAAAAGTGGATACCAAAGCACAAACTTGTCTACTCGCTTGCACAAAGCAAGAAACCACACACAACTACAGTGGAGCTAATTCTCCCTGCAGCCTTGGATATGGCATCTGGTATGCTGGATGAGAACCAGCACCTCAAAACTATAGGCTATCATACTGTCAAATGACATGATTGCGAGACGCATATGTGACATTTCAAATGACTTGAAAGAACAACACATTGACAAAACGAAAACACTTGTGCTTCACTTTATAAGTTAATGAGGCTACTGATAACAGTAAAGACTGCTTGTACATTGGTTATGTTCGCTTTATTGATGCCAATTCACTAAGTGAAGATTTTCTGTTTTGCAAGTATGTGCAATGCAGGGCAACAGCCCATGGAGCCCAACAGGGATGAGCTCCAGTGTTCCACCATTGTGGCCCCGATGCAACCCAGGGGGGCTACCATCAAGCGTTCCGGGGGACGTAGCGTGCATCCCATGGCTGCTCACAGGGTTTCAATGTCGTAGGGGTGTCCCAGTCGGGTATGGTCCCTGGCCGTCTGCCACAATATATATATATATATATATATATATATATATATATATATATATACACTAGCTTTCCTCCGCAGCTCCGCCCACGTAGTAGTGAAACGGGACAAAAAAAATCAATAAAAATTTTTTTAAAAAGTAATAATTTGTATTGAGAAAAGTTTATATTGGTAGCTTTTGTATCCGAGGGCCTCTTCATATACAATATTTTTGGTTTTACTATCAGGGGCAAGAATGTAGCTGTGATGTCTTTGCCAAAAATGTAAAAAGTTGGCAAGGTATCTCTGGCCAAGTGGAAGGTAGGTACATTCCAACTTCAAACGTTGCCACTCTATCTGATTGCGTTCAGATCTGATGGGGGAGCGTATCCCGCGTGGGGAGGACAGCATGTGGCCATAATATCTCTACCAATGAGCAGGTACCCTCTAAAACATATGTAGCTGTGATCTCTCTCTCAAAAACATCAAGCGTTACTCTTTAACAATCTCTAGATGAAAATGTCTGCTGAGCAAACAGGTATCACTAGCTAAGAAGAGGCAAGGTACACTCCAACACGTGGTAAGAGGTTCAGCGACTCGAATGGAGGCTGGCACGTGAGTGAAGATGGCCCTGCCCAGCTCTCTACACCTGAGGTCCCGCCTCCCCCTCCCCTTGTCCCGCAGCCTATTTCTCAGATTTGCGCAATTAAATCGGTGCTACATCCGAACCATAATATTTAGCATGATGACAGAAGTCGCAAAATCAACCGGTACAGTGTCCATTTTAGGACATCCTCCTCCCTCCGAGAAAACTCCATCCTTCCTACTACCTTCGAGAAAATATTCCTCCTCCCTGCGAGGAATCCCCTATCAACCCTCCTCCCTCCTCCCACCACCATCCGCTCTCAGTTCTCCTCCCTACGAGAAAACTCCATCCTTCCTACTACCTTCGAGAAAATATTCCTCCTCCCTGCGAAGAATCCCCCGTCACCCCTCCTCCCTCCTCCCTCCTTCCACCACCGTCCGCTCTCAGTTCTCCGATGTCCGTTTTCCGCCTTCCACCCTCCTATCTCCGTCATCCGCCTTCAGCTCTCCGTCACCCCCCCCCCCCCCCCCTCTGCATGACAGCATTTTCGTTAAGGAAGTGACGTAAAACTCTAGGTCCACCTTCTTCACAAGTTCATTCGCCAAAATATTTGTCAATTATATTTCACAGTAAGAATTTACAGCACGACTCAAACGCGGGAACGAAGGTAAATGACGTTAATTGCTGAGTGTCTTTTACTACTGTGTAAGTATACATATTAACACGCGTGCATTAAAATGTGTGCATTTACGGGGCGAATTCTCAGGCTTAAAAGCTCACCTTTTATTAAAAAGGTGAACGCAAACTTTTTTCATTCTGAAGGGCACAAACCACTTCGGACTTCAGCCGTTAAATGCGCGAAAATTTCGTTACACCAGATAAATAAGCGCAACATATTATCAGTTGTATTGTATGCTTGTAATACATGTAAAAATGTGTTAATCATTAATTAATAGTATGGGATGGTGTTTTTCGACTCAGCTACAGATGCCGATGGAGACCAGAACTGCTTTGGAAAAATATGAACGCCTTAGGGCCGATCTGGAAGAAGGTAGCGCAGCTCCTTGATTTAATCGATTCCATGTCTTGGTGGGTTTGCGTAGCTTGTTGTCACTGTATTTACACCTGTTTTTCAGGCTTATTGACTGAAAGGGGCTTTCATGAAAAAGTTAGAGCTTTGCTGCAGGATACGCCCTCTACAAGCCAAGGAAGTAAAAGTAAAGGTGTATATTTCTGTTTTATTTAAACCTTTTAAGTTCGTATGCATAGCCCCATTTGGCCGTTTTGTTTTTTTTTTCTTCAGTAATATTTCAGTTCTCTAAAAATAAACAACATTGATATTTAAAATGTAATTATAGAAACACAACATAGATACTTTACTATCAGTAGTATAACCACATGCCAGTTGTTGAAAATATTTAAAAAGTTGCACCCGTTAACAAAATGCATTGCTTTCTACAGACGTTATTTTTTCAGTAAAATGCATTGTTCAGAATGTATTTAATGTGTTCATTTATTGTGCATATCTTGTTTTGTATCACAGATTCACATGTCATTGGAGTAAAGAACCATGATCGTAAGTAACTAGCCTTAATAATTCAATTGTAATGTAATTTAAATTTTATAAACATACCTCACAATGAATTATCCCATAAGGAAGTTAATATGTTTTGCACACTGTTTGAATAAAATACATTTTTGTTAAAAATCTGAATTAGTATGTACAGTTCTGGTATCAAAATGTTTCATGTCATAGGTTTGCGTATTATCAGAAACTTATTTGAGCAAGGGTATACTCAGAAGGAGATGGTTAAAGTAATTGAAGTGTTTGCAGGAGGAAAAATATCGTAAGTTAAATATTTTCATTAATTTTTCATAAGATTTTGGATTATATCTTTATACTGTGGGAAAGGCCATTCATAATCATTTTTAGTTCCAAATTTCATTGTACCATATGCTATTGTTATTGGTTCACTTAGTGTGTATTGTGTAAAAACTTCAGTATTAAGCATTAATATTTTTCTCAGTCTATAAATTAATTTTTGGTAGAACAAACATTATGCAAATTATTTTTTATCAAATTTTATCTCATAATATATTTCTTAGTGAGTTGACGCAACAGATGACGACAACATAAAAGTTTGTTCCACCAATTACAAATATTATGCATTGTTTTAAGATTTAAAGAACAGAAGGACATGGTTAATTTCTGTAACATTTTCAGGGATCGCCAACTGAGAAGACTTTTGCACAAAATGAAATTGTTTAGAAGGAGTAATGACCGCCCCAAAAATGAAATTTTTGCTGCAGTTGAGGTACCAGTATTACTGACTCCTTGATTACGGAGGTGATCATTAAGTGAATTAATGAAATCCAAATGATTTTTGTATCTTAGAGTGAATTAAAAAAGTGGCCCCCCAATGAAAGGTGTTCGAGCTATGTATAGACGTGTGAGGGACTTCAGAGGAATTCGACCATGCTATCGGTATCCTGTGTCTAATTCTACAGCATATTTCATGTTTTATCTATTATTTATGTTGTTTCTTTGACTACTTGGTTAACAGTAAACACTCATGCCCTTCCTTAAATATGTGACTTCTAAAATTACTTTATTTTTTTCTGTAGAAATGATGTACATGAAGTAATGCGTCAATTGGATGCAAGGGGTCTGCACAGACGACAGCCAGGAAATCGCAAAATTCTGAGATGCCAGTACTCAACAAAAGGCCCCAATCACACTTGGCACATTGATGGCATGTCTTATATTGGCTTTGTTTTTGTTTTTTTTTGTAATGTACATGATCCATATGATAAGAATAGAAAGTTCAAAACTGTGAAATCTGAGATTCTTACAAGTTACTTTAAACCCACTGTTTTTAATGTGGATACAATGTTATTACTGTGTTTGCAGGGTTCATTTATTGAATTTTGTTTGTTGCAGGAAATGATAAATTGCGTTTTTATGGAATCTGGATTCATCTGTGTATTGATGGGTATGTAGAGACAAGCTGAATCGGTATTATTGTGATCAATACTGTTCTGTTAATATTTATATTCTCTATGTATGTTTTTTGCATATTTTCATATCTTTATGTAGATATTCAAGACGTGTTATATGGCTACATGCAGGGACCTCCAATCGGAATCCACGTTTCATTGCTAGATATTTTCTTGATGCTGTTGAAACAGAAAATGGTGAAACGTTTACTTTCATTTCCAGCTAATTCCTATAATAAATGAGTTTCTTTAGCTGTATATTGTTAGCAGATTTTCTTAATATTTTATAGAGCATTTTTCTGGCTGTGTGCTTTATATTACTGTGTTTTATTTATTTTTGAATTGCTATGGCTGTAGGTTGTCCACGCCTTGTGAGAGCAGATAGGGGTTGTGAAAATTCTTTAGTTGCCATTATACAGATGTCTTTTAGATACCATCACCATGACAGCTTAGCAGGAGTTAACAGTTTCAGATATGGAAAGTCTATACATAATCAAGTAAGTATAAAAAAATACCAGATTGTTTTATATTTCATTATTGTGGCTTTACCTTTAAAGATGAAAAAGCTATGTACAGTAGGAAAATGCACATGCTTTCAACAATTACTGCTTCGTAAATCCTATCACAAGTAATATGATGTGTGACAATATCCCTTGCGAGTGTTTGCTGACAGGATTTTAAATGACTGAATTTAATATTTTGGGGGAAAAAAATCACCAATATTATTATTCTGTTTTTATTTCTAAAAGCGAGCAGAGTACTTTAATGGATACCTAAAAAAATCATGGATATCTTTCTGGCAAAAACATTTTGAGGTGTGTAATGTAGATGTAATACGTGTCTCTTTGATTAACTAATGATTGCATATAGTATTGTTAGCATTTTTTCCCTTAGTACACCTAAGAAATTTTGCCTTTTTGACAGGCAATGGTGGAAGCTGGAATTTTGGAACTGTCCAATCCCATACATATGTATGTATTGTACATTTATTAAAATATATATATATATATATATGGGCGGCACGGTGGCGCAGTGGGTAGCGCTGCTGCCTCGCAGTTGGGAGACCTGGGTTCGCCTCCCGGATCCTTCCTGTGTGGAGTTTGCATATTCTCCCTGTGTCTGCGTGGGTTTCCTCCCACAGTCCAAAGACATGCAAGGTTAGGTGCATTGGCGATTCTAAATTGTCCCATGTGTGTGTGTGCATGTGCCCTGCCCGGGGTTTGTTTCCTGCCTTGCACCCTGTGTTGGCTAGGGATTGGCTCCAGCAGACCCCCCGTGACCCTGTGGTTGGGATATAGCGGGTTGGATAAAGGATGGATGGATATATATGTATAAATTGATTCATATACACAGTATATATGTAAATGCTTATCTATTTATTAGTTGTTATTTTTCAATTTAAAATTATATTTACATAATGGAGACTGAATTCTTGTTTAAAGAACATGATGAACAAGAACTAAATACTATTAGATTAGATTAACTTTATTAATCCCATGGGACTAGGGTGTTGTACCGTGTTAGCCATTATGAATGTAGTGAAAAGTTCAGCAAAACGACACCTTTAATTGGCTAACTAAAAAGATTACAATATGCAAGCTTTCGAGGCAACTCAGGCCCCTTCTTCAGGAAAGATGTAAAGGGGCCTGAGATTCCTCAAAAGCTTGCATATTGTAATCTTTTTAGTTAGCCAATTAAAGGTGTCATTTTGCTGGACTTTTCACTAATCCCATGGGAAAATTCAAACACATACAGCAGCAGACTCACAGGATAAATAATATAGCCAAACTATCAATCAGTCGATAAGCAAATAGAAATATAATGTGTATTGTGCAGATATTTCAAAAACAACTTCACGAGTGCCCCTGGTGGAAGCATTGAATTGCCTGATAGCAGTGGGCAGAAAAGACCCCGAGAGGTGCATTTTAACACACCATGGTAGAATGAGCCTGTGGCTAAAAGTACCCCAAGACAGTGCCTACTGGAGGGGATTTTTCATGATGGCATCCAATTTTGCCACAATCCTCTTTTTTACAACAGCTTCCAGTGTGCCCAGAGTTTGCACTGTGATGGAACAGCCTGTCCTGATACGTTTGTTCAGGCATTGTACCACTTTTGTGCTCAGGTTGCTTCCCCAGGAGACTGCAGCATGGAACACCACACTGGCTACTATGGACTGGTAGAACATTTCCAACAGTTTGCTGCACACATCAAAAGACCTGAATCTAAATAGCTAGTACACTCTGCTCTGGCCCTTCTTGTACAGAGACACTGTGTTGTCAGACCAGTCCAGTTGGTTACGTGAATCCCCAGGTACTTGTAGCTCTGCACCTCTTCCACGTCGTCCTTCCCCGGATGGTGACTGCTCAAAGGCTTTTTGTCTTGCTGATACTGAGTTGCAGGTTGTCCTGGCACCACAAGACAAAATCCTCTACAAGCATCCTGTACTCTTGACTCGTCTCCATTATTAATGCAGCCTATGGTGGAAGAGCATCTGAAAATTGAAAAATACAAGTCAGTGTATTTTGGAAATAAAGATGCTTTTTTTGTGAAGGACCTCATGAAGTAATCAGCAAAAATGCTGTATTTTTGAGCATTATAATGATTCAGTATTTAGCTCTACTGTATTGCCAGTAGGAAGTATTGGCTGGTACTTATCTATATGGAATCTTCATGTTAACCACATATAAGAGTAGCTTTTTCCAGAAACGTGTTTTCCTTTGCATCACATTTACATGTGTTTAGGTTACTTGGCATCCTGAAGTTTTGGTGAATGTTGTAAATGTGTGTACTGGTGAGAGAATACAACAAGACTGCCATGCTATTCACAGTTGCTTGTGTTTGGATACACTAGGATAGTTGTCTACATCACTATAAAACAGTTTAATAAGAAAATGTTTTTTATACATTTCATTCTGTTTCAGACACTGTGTCCAATATTGCTTTTTACCTCTAATTGAAAGGCAGCTTTACTCTGAGCGCATTGAATGGAACAACCACAGGATTCGTAAGCAGACTCTAGCTGCAGGACCATTTGGAAAACCAGACATGCTTTATTTTTGTCCTCCATCTGGTAATGTTATCTTTAAACACAGCCTATCCAAATCTATTTTCATGCTTACGTTATAAGGTTTTATGTTTAAACTATTTTGGACAAAACTATGATAACATATTTAAGCCAACTATTAATTATTTTGTCACATTTGGTTTTATCAGTTAGCTCAAAAACTTCAGCCTTGAAAAACATAAACTGTATAAACAATACTGTCAAAAGAAGCAATAAATTTCTCTCTCACTGAACTACACCACACAAAAGTTAGAAGGTTAGCTCAATTCTTTCACATAGGGCAACCTTCTGTTTCCCACATTTTATTTGTTGCCATAAGGTTGCCGATTAAGGTTCTAAATATTTTAATATCAATAGTTTTGAGAAGTCTTTGATTCCCAGCGTTATAAGCATTTTGAATTCCAGCAGTTGTAAGAGTTATTAGGTACTATTAAAATTATTTTTCTTTGTGGGAATCTTGTGTGTGCCTTTTGAGTGTGTACTGACTTCCTGTCATGTGATTAGTCTTGGCTTGTTTTCCTGTATCTGTGTAACAATATTCTGTGCTTTTATACTTTACCACTGCAAACAAATTTCCCTCTGAGATAATAAAATCTGCCAAACCTAACCCATTGTCTAATCTGTTTTTTGTTTATTATATGTATTTTGCATACAGTATATGGTATTATGAAGAGTGCTAATTTACTGTTTAATCATTCCACTCATTTATTTTTTGTCATAAATAGGAACTCCACATTTGCTGTGCACAATTGATGATGATCTTCAGCAGCATGCAGACACTATGGCTTGTGAAAAGGGAGCAACCCTGACTGTGGCCAATGTTGCTTTCAGGCAGTTGTGCTCCACTGTGTTTACTCTCCCCAGATCAATGGATGGTTATTCAGTTGATGATGCTGTGGCTTCCTATCTAACGACTGCAAATCACATCACAACCCTTATGACCAGAATGAATCTGATTGAGCCAGATAACTTTGTACAGGCTTTTGAAATATATGAAAAAATCATCAATTCTTCTCATACTAAATAAATTTTGTTGTTGTGAAAATAAATTGGTTTAATCATACTTTTTTGAGCCTTTACACATAGAAAGGTCCATTATAACAATTTAAAATAACCCAGAGGATATTTATATAGAACCTTTAGTATCCTTCCATAATCTATGTTTAACCATTATCAGTCCATTAATTTTATGAACTTGCACTGATATTAGAGTTCCTTGTGGCAGGAGAATCAAGCACCATTTATGAATTTGTTGAGTACAACTTAGATGGCTGTTTTTGCTTCTCTGGGAGAGAAATTATTTATTTGCATCAGAATTCTATAGTCATAACATCAAGAACAACAACATAATCAATATAATTGTATGCACTTTTTTCCTGTATACAGTATATAATGTAACAATACATTTTAATGACAGGAAAAACTAAACATTTTACTTTCCTCTTGGTGATGAATAAAACAAAGGTCATCATCTAAAATATTGCATTTTGTAATTACCAATGGTATCCGTAATGTTTTTTTAAATCAGTGTTGTCCAATGATTTTAACAGAAGAACTAGGTTTGAGGCCGAAATTCTTTCCGATGGTGTATATTTTAAACATGTACATATTAATTGTGTGCACAATGAATCAAATTTGTTTAAAGCATTTGGAGCTGCCTCTGTTGACATTAACTGGCACAGCTCTTTACAGGTCTTTACAGACCATGGTACAGTGTTTGTGTACAGCTCTAAAAATGTTATGCCGATGGACCATATGTCTGAATGTACAGAACAAGGTTGATAGGTTAGCAGACATTCAGGAGCTGTGTAAATAGCAGTACCACCAAGAGGTCCACTTAAAAGGCCAGATATTTTGCTCCCCTGCCTTAGCGAAACTGAGTCGCGAACATTGGCTAAACCCCAGTCGGTAAGATAGGCCTTTTTGCTGCTGCCTTCAATCTAGAAGACAAAAATTACAGAAATTAAAATGAATTTACTTAATGAAACACAAATGATCAACAAAGCATATGTTTGTTGCCTAAACAGAATACATGTTTACCCTGCGTTTTGCACAAAAATAAACATAAGCTTAGAATTCAAAATGTTAAAATTGTGATTGTGACTGATATAGAAAAACATCCCAAAACAGCTATTTATTTTTATATAGCACAGAATCACACAAAGAATGTCTAAATAGGCTTTAATAGGCCATGTTTAATTTACAAAAGAGGAATCAAAGTGAAACCATACTAACACAGTAACT
Source organism: Erpetoichthys calabaricus (assembly GCF_900747795.2). NCBI lineage: Eukaryota > Metazoa > Chordata > Cladistia > Polypteriformes > Polypteridae > Erpetoichthys > Erpetoichthys calabaricus. The sequence continues at coordinate 97,513,951 of NC_041399.2, forward strand.
CTTTTGTTTCCCTTGTATTTTCAATTTCTGTTTAAAAAATATATCCTACCAGGATGTTTGCAGGCTTCAGGTCCTGGTGTATTACATTCTTGGAATGGATGTATTCCACAGCCATTGCCACATCAAGTGCAACGTAATTTTTTTCTTCTGCTTCTAACTACAAAATGAGAAATGATTTGTAAAATCAACCTGAATTATCCAAGTAATATTTAATGCATCAAGGTCAGGAAGTTATCCTAAAAAAGCTGATATGAACTTGTAATTTCCAGGTATAATTTTATTTATAATGCTAATATCTATATTACTATAAACAGTAAAATCACCACTGTTAAATTAACACTATAGCTGCAGAGATGGTCCATACTTTCCACATATACAATTTAAAATGTTACCATAACACTATTAGAAATGATTTAACAGGGTTAGTTTAGCTGTTTACCCTTTTACGATGCCTTTTGTAGCACTTAACAAAAACTAGAGATAGAACTTTCCAGCTTTAGCATTAAACAACAGTTCTTTCATTTTTTAGGTTATCATGGAGCTACATTACAAGCACATAATGTGATAACTACACAAATAGGAAAATGAAACAATTTAAAGCTGCCTGAGAAAGTGGAATGTTAAATGGCAAGCTTTTTTACCAAGGATGCAAAATGGAACTAGTTATAAAGGTATCTTGAATAGTCTATAGGAAGAATGCCAGAAATAATAAACATATTTATCCTTTAATAATCAATATTTTTGTTTCCTTTTTAAAGGAGTATTATTGCATTAATATTAACTTGCATGAATAGAAAGCAATTTTTTCACATGACACAGTGGTAACATAAAAAGATTTAGAATGGATCAGAAAAACAACTAACAATATCCTTTTTTAGAATGCATATTTTCAAGTAAAAACATTGCTAATTTTTGAAAACTTAATTTAAAAGGTTCAAATGTCAAAAACTCTTGTTATATCAAGTTAAAGACAACAGAACATTCCATACCTTCACTGGACTGTCTGCACTGTGAAGTACAACGTGTAAACTTGCTCCATGGACATACTCATTTGCTATGAGTATATACTGATCTTTTTTGGTAGCAGCCAAGAATCTAACAATATTTGGATGAGAAAGTCTTCTACAGATAAAAAAATACCATCATTAAACTATAACTATACATAACATGTTTATTTTTAAGGAGAATTGTAAATGAAGACTTTACAACACATTGTAATGTAAATATCCTTAAAAAATTCTGTCAAGTTTCTTTGTCTTTAACCCCTTAACCGCCCTCTGCCGGATATATCCGGCACCGTTGTTTTATTGCTAACGCCATACTGCCGGAATTATCCGGCACATTTGCCTGTGGTTATATGAATGCCTGGCAAGTAGTATAACTGACGGTTTGGCATGGGTATTATTACTACGTTGTAGTTCGACAAGTCTGTGGTTGTTTTGGCCGGTCATGTGACGTGATTCGCATGTAACAGCTGTGAATATGGCGAAACGTAAACTGACTTCAAGTGAGGCTTTGCAGGCGATTTTGGACAGTTCTGATCATGATTGTAGCAGTTCTGAAGAAGATTTTAGTGACAGTGATGAGCAGCAACGTGCGCTGCATGATACTGTGAATGAAGAGGCATCGGATGACGGCGCTGAGTGGGTGTATCCCCAGCATGTCAGCTGGGCTGCTGCCCGTGGTGAACTACCTTTTCTGCATTCGTTTGAGGGAACGTGTGGCTTTATTGTTGATGTAAACAATTACACTGCTGAGCAGTTTTATGAGCTGTTTGTGTCACCTGATTTGATCAGACATTTTGTTCATCAGACAAATCTGTATGCAGCACAGTTTATTGAGAAAAATCCCAATTTACCTCCACATTCCCGTGTTCGTGCTTGGTTTGACACTGATGAAAACGAAATGAAAAAATTCATTGGGATTTTGATGTTGATGGGAATAATCAGAAAACCAGATATTGAGATGTACTGGTCTACAGATCCTATGTATGCAACACCTATTTTTGCAGCTGTCATGACACGTAACCGATTCTCTTTGCTGCTGAAATTCTTTCATTTGAATGACAACAGAAACGAGCCAGATAAGAAAGATCCAAACCGCGACCACTTGTTCAAGCTACGTCCTTTGATTGATCATTTATTTGAAGCATTTCAGTTGCCCTACATGCCAGGACCGTCAGTTGCAGTTGATGAAAGTTTATTGTCGTGGAAGGGCCGCTTACAGTTTCGACAGTATCTACCATTGAAAAGGGCACGGTTTGGTATCAAGATGATTTGCTTAGCTGAGAATTCAGGTTACATTTATAGATTTCGTGTATACACTGGCAACTTGCACAACATTTAGTGGTCAATACTGCTTGAATAAATGTAAAAAATGTAAAAAAAATGTAAAAAAGTAAAAAAACGAAAATTGTTCAGATTTAGCCTGGCGTGGGGAATATTTAGGGAGTTGGCGGTTAAAGGGTTAATACAAGCTTTTAGAAAGGTTTTCTTTTACATTCAATTGTCTGATGTTCACAGATTTCGGAAATCAACAATAAACTAAACAAATTTAAACAATCAAGTTTCACTACAAATAATATAAAGGGAGAATAGAACTTACAAACAAACAAGGATCTCATGCAAAAAGTCATTACTGTCATCAACAGGAATCTTCTTTACTGCTGCTGGTGTTCCCTGATATGAACCAAAGTACACCGTTCCAAATGTCCCTGACCCCACAGCCAAATCAGGATTGAATTTGATTTGTCCATCATCAACATATGGAACTCGTGGCATGTACACTTGTGAAGGCAATGAAACAAAACAAAAATAATACCGTTGCAGTAAAAATAACAAACATACAGACAACTAAAACAGTTAAGTTAAATGAGGCAGCAAAAGTCTTACTAAACACCAAACCCTTGAACATAGCACTTATGCATTTAGAAGAATAAATCACCTTTTTTTTTTCAAAATACAAAAGTATTGCTTTTCACTATGTCTGCATTACAACATACTGTACCTGGAGGAATTGCATAATGAGGAGGTGTATGAACATCAGACTTTAATGAACCATCTTCCATATTTTCAGCAATTGCCAGTGAACAATGTTTTTTACTAGATGACACCATCAGCTGAAGAAAGTTATGAACATAAATTTACTTTCAATTAACAATGATTTTTCTAATGCAGTAAAACAATGGCATAAAATGCAAAGCACATTATTTTTATTTTATTAAAACTGTATTTCAGTCTTACCTCAAAGGAAAAGCTTCCTGAAAGTTGTGCTATTAGGCACAATTTTAAAAAGAAATTAACAAAAAACTCCAGACAAAGAAAAACAAATTAATAATAATCTAGGTTTAAATTAAATTAATTGTAAAAATATTTCAATACCTTGTAAGTTGTCCATTGTTGGTTTTCTCTAAAGGAAAGGAAAACACAATCATCAGTTAAATGTGTATAATGTTCTGCACATTCTGATTTCTCAGTTTAGGTAAGGGTCAAGTGCTGCTCTGTTATAGTTAAACTTTAAAGAAGTGAAAAAGAGTGTATGTGTACTTTAGCAGCAATGTAATTGTAGTAAATTTTAAAATCACTAACACTGTGCTTCCCTATAATGAAATAAAAAATAATAATCTTGGTAATCTGGAATACATCAACTCATGTAGTAGAAGGAGAAATTGATAGTTAAAGAAGTGTCTGGAAATACTTAGAAATGCTTAGCTGTTAACTAAACAAACAAGCATGATGGACTAAAAGGACTCTTCTTGTTTGCCAATTTTTTTTTTATGTTCTTAAAGAATATTCAATAATCTTTTTTAAATACTCACCTTACAACTGGTGGAACTTTTCTTCAAATGGCCTGTAAAGTATTAAGAACATGTTACACTGATGAATAAGTCTAAGAAAATAAATGTATAAAATTTTAAATTCTACAAACCTGAGGTTTCCTGCAAAATTGGATTATCCTGTTAAAAAGTAATGTTTTTATTTTTATTAATGTGATGATTTCATCCCTCTATTGACAAACAATTTCTAGAAATATTTTATAATAATCTGTAAATACTTGTCTGTACCATTGCTGCATTCTCCACTAACATGGATTTTGTTTGTGTTAAGTTTTCACTTTTAGATGCCAAAGAAAGCTGTCCAACACATATCACATCATCTAAGGAGAAAAGAAAAAACATTAAAAATGCCATATTCAACTTCCATTTGAATATTATTTGACAGTATGTTTCACTTGTCTAGAATCTTGATCATAAAAAAATTAGAAGCAACTTGTTAATTGCAAAATAAGACATTATCTTCTCTGTGGTTATTTTATTCACAGCAATATACACCATTCATTATCAAGCAATATTTATTTACACAGCAAAATTACCAGTGTTACAATGACTCTTATCGTGTCAAAGCAACACTTTAATGTGTTTACATATAGAAACCATGGACCAATACACAGTAGATGTTTAAAGTGTTAATTTACTACTGCACATTTTGGTTTGTAGGTAATATTTCTGTGTTCATGTTTATATAAAGTTTTCGATTAAATGGCAATATGTTCAGTACGTAACACAGTTTAAACTATTAAAAGAAGTACCTAAATCTCTACGACCAACATATAATGTTTTCTTCCATATATCTGGAATTTCATTTAATGAGAAATACTCCTTCTCAAAATCTGATTTGGGCCATCTTGATCCATCCGCATTGCACAGTGTGTACTGAGCTTCATTTCTTTTGTCATCTTTCCAAAACATTTCTTTGGCTTTCTCTATTATATCATCATAACCATCCAATGGTTTCATTAAAAATTTAGGAGGCTCTTCTTCCAGCATTATCTTATGGTATTTTCCAGGGGGTTTTTTTGTTCTAGGTCTCTCCATTGCCATCACCTTCACCTTAAACAAAAATTGTATTTAGTACTTTGATATAAAATTCACAAAAGATACTATATGTGAATTAATGTGCATAAAAAAGAAAACTGTATGATTAAGACAGGCAGTGTGGCGTAGCAGTTAAGGTTTTGGGCTGCAAACCCAGAGCTTGTTGGTTCAAATGCTGGTACTGACACCACTGTGTGACCCTGAGGAAGTCACTTCACCTGCTTATGCTGCAAAAAACAAAAGTAATGTAACGAATTGTACCTCAGATGTTGCAAGTTGCTTGGATAAAGGCATAAGTCAAATAGATAAATGTGTATTATACATATAGGAACTATTTCATTTTCAGTTAAGTCATCTGCAGCAAACCTTTATAAATGAGGGTTTCTCCTTTTTAGATAGTGCAAACTGCTTCTTCTTCACTGATGTTTTCTCTTGGATGGCTTATTTCATTTCATTGAAAATTAAAGCAGCATCTGCCAAAATATGTAGCTTTCTTATTAATTTTTCAACATTGTGTAAAATAACTTCATAAAGTAACATAAAAGGTTTAAATGCTGGTTATCCTTTTACACTAAAATATTACTAAAGAGATACAAAAAAGTAAAATGTACGTGTTGTTTTTCTTTAGGGAGATTAAATATTACTGAAGAAAGAAAAAAAAACTAAAACGGCCAAATGGGGCTATGCATACGAACTTAAAAGGTTTAAATAAAACAGAAATATACACCTTTACTTTTACTTCCTTGGCTTGTAGAGGGCGTATCCTGCAGCAAAGCTCTAACTTTTTCATGAAAGCCCCTTTCAGTCAATAAGCCTGAAAAACAGGTGTAAATACAGTGACAACAAGCTACGCAAACCCACCAAGACATGGAATTGATTAAATCAAGGAGCTGCGCTACCTTCTTCCAGATCGGCCCTAAGGCGTTCATATTTTTCCAAAGCAGTTCTGGTCTCCATCGGCATCTGTAGCTGAGTCGAAAAACACCATCCCATACTATTAATTAATGATTAACACATTTTTACATGTATTGTAAGCATACAATACAACTGATAATATGTTGCGCTTATTTATCTGGTGTAACGAAATTTTCGCGCATTTAACGGCTGAAGTCCGAAGTGGTTTGTGCCCTTCAGAATGAAAAAAGTTTGCGTTCACCTTTTTAATAAAAGGTGAGCTTTTAAGCCTGAGAAATCGCCCCGTAAATGCACACATTTTAATGCACGCGTGTTAATATGTATACTTACACAGTATTAAAAGACACTCAGCAATTAACGTCATTTACCTTCGTTCCCGCGTTTGAGTCGTGCTGTAAATTCTTACTGTGAAATATAATTGACAAATATTTTGGCGAATGAACTTGTGAAGAAGGTGGACCTAGAGTTTTACGTCACTTCCTTAACGAAAATGCTGTCATGCAGAGCGATGGGGGGGTGGGGGGGTGACGGAGAGCTGAAGGCAGATGACGGAGATCGGAGGGTGGAAGGCAGAAAACGGACATCGGAGAACTGAGAGCGGACGGTGGTGGAAGGAGAGAGGAGGGAGGAGGGGTGACGGGGGATTCTTCGCAGGGAGGAGGAATATTTTCTCGAAGGTAGTAGGAAGGATGGAGTTTTCTCGTAGGGAGGAGAACTGAGAGCGGATGGTGGTGGGAGGAGGGAGGAGGGTTGATAGGGGATTCCTCGCAGGGAGGAGGAATATTTTCTCGAAGGTAGTAGGAAGGATGGAGTTTTCTCGGAGGGAGGAGGATGTCCTAAAATGGACACTGTAAACCGGGATGTTCAATTATAGAAAAAAACCTGATCTAAATCTGTTAAGTAGTTCTGTCATGAAAAGTGGACAGACATACAGACAGACAGACCGACGTTGGAGTTTATATATATATAGAGATGACTGATCCAAAAAATAGTGCAAATAGGAAGCTAAATGTGGGTTCCAAAGAAGGGGCATAACAGAAATATTTTGAGAACCACTGCATTAGTTTGAGTACTGCCAACTGAAAATCAAAATAAATAAGTGCTGTTTACTTCCAGAACAACAGTAGTTGCTTTTACTCTATCAGTGTTGTTTTAGGTTCTTATGTATTCCAGGGTTGGTTAACAGTCTTATGGACGCCATCATTGCACAATTCATAGGCATTAGACATTAACAAACTCTCCAGCAACAGCACGTAGTGGGAAAGGTCAAAATAAATTTCATATTAGCTAATACAAGCAGTACCTGGAATAGTTTTTTGTATGTAACAACCAAACCTACATATAAAGTTTGACTGATGAAAAGCAGAAGCAGGAGCTTGAGCACAGTTCATACTCAGTCAATGCAAACCATACTTATCTCCCACACGTTACCTACCCTATGCTCATACAATTCCTCATTCAATGATAAATAACACACTTGAAATAAGCCTTATTGTTAAATAAGTGGAGTAAATTCAAGACTCACAGACCATTCTTAATCTACAACATTAAATATACATGTGTATAAAGCCTATAAAAGGAAAAGAACTGTATATACACTATTACTCAAAAAATGAGCATCACACAAAAAGTAACAAACAACAAATGAATGTCAGCAAATCCTTGCAATGAAAATAAAGAAATGACTGTGTATAAAATGAGCTATACTTAAGAAAACTTAAAAAAAATCTCATTGAAAGTGCCAATGAAAGCAAACATACAGTCACAGGATGCATATTCAAGAATGTCCAAACACCTTACTGCCAAGTGCAATCAAAATGGGAAATGATGACTTTTTTTCATTTTTTTTCTGCTGATGATGGTGACATTTAAGTAGTAAGAGTGAACAATGCGGTCATTATGTATACATTATTGTTTTTTTCATCTAATCTAATTAAAAGAAACAGTCCTTTTAAATTAAGTAACCTGGAACAAGATGTTTATAACAAAAGACAACACCATACCCTAAATGGTTAATCCTGCAAACATTGGCATTCATTATCCTCACATTGAACAACCTTTATAGGTCCATAATTTTTAAATTGATAAAATAGATAAATGACTAACCATATTTTACACACTTCATTTAGGTCTGCCACACTGTGTCAAGCTTTGCCATTCAATTTTTTGTTAACTTTCTTTTCTATGTGAAATTCACATTATACATGTTTTATCATACAGTTATTTTGTAAAGTGGAAAACTGTAATAGAGAACCTAAAGGTCAAATTATGACATGCAAATGGTGCCCTGTACTATTCACCTTACGTCTATTACAAATATAGATATATAAGCTTCATATATAAATATATGAAGCTATTACAGAATTAATTATTAAAAATAAGAAAAATAATTGAATGTAACTCACGGGTTAACTAAATGTAAGTTCAACTTTAAGCAGATCTCCTCCTTGTCTTATAGAAGCCACCAACCTAATTTTTCAAGGTTAGAATGAGGTAAAAAAGTAGCAAATACCCCTCCAGAAACTGGGGATGAACTGATGGGAAAGCCCATAAACCCCTGCTATGAAGCGGTGCTAAGATCAATAGAACAATCCACTAAACAACCCTGTTAAAGAAGAATAATTCAGAATAATGGGAGAATTGACACAAGTCAGAAATTACTGGTGACATTAGTTGATTAGAGGAGGTAATAAAGTTCTGCATATTAAAAGTCAGATGATGTGATAAATGCATTTGAGGACTCACTCCATGGACTGAGATATTTGTGCATAACTCTTTGTAAATAAAGAATTGTTCTGCATTCTCATCTGGACTCTATAACTGCCTTCTTTAAAGATGAAGAAAACTTTTTTTCCATGGCAAAACCTTCTGTACCTATAGGTAAAAAACATGCTTAAATAATAACTCATAGCAAAGTTTTTAGTGTAAGGTCAACATTGCAACCAGCTTTTAACTGGTTTAAATAACGTTTATTCAAAACTATTCATTTCATTTAGCTTACTTTTTAAACGTAATGTAATTTGTGGTAAATATCCAGGTCCCATGCCTGGCCGGGGCGCCCCTTCGATGTGTATTCAGGGGGAGCAGCCCTGGACGGTGCAGTACGTCCCCCTGGACTCTGGATGGCAACCCCTCTGGGTTGGAGCGGTGCTTCAGTCTCTCACAGGGCTTCATGGGAGATGGAGTTCTCCACAGCCCTGTTGGGGTCTTGGGTCTAGTTACCTGAGCCTAGCTGGACTAATCTTCAGCCCCACCCGGGAGTGCAACTGGAAACAGGTGATTAAGCACCTGGAGCACTTCTGGTTGGGCCATAAAAGGAGCCAGCAACCACCACTCAACAGCCAGAGTCGGGTGGAAGGAGGACAAAGCTGTGGAGGAGTGGTGGTGAAAGAGAGAGGAGTGTTTGGACTTTAGTGTTTAGTGCTTGGGACTGTGTTGTAGCTGGGTGGTTCATGGGGAAGACGTGCCCTCCAGCTGAAGAAAAATAAAAGTCTTTTTATTTTATATGTGCCTCCCATATCAAGTCTGTGCCGGGTTGGGCGCAATATAGCGCCTTTCTTACTAATGCTATAATTAACATAATGACAATTACTTTTACAGCATTTACAATGTTTAGAGGGTTATGATTTGCTCATCAGCACCTGATGTTTAATTCCATCTGCATGTCATGCAACCTTTCTTATGCATTTACCACAAAGGTCTCAAAGCTTGCAGAATGTTTTAGCAGAATCAGCTGACTATCAAGTAAACCTAATAGGTAGCAGCTGATATGCATAAATGTTGCCATCTGCTACAATCCACAATTTATTATATTAGTGTTTTAGAAATTATTTCTAGTATATTCCAAATTTTATTTATTTATGCTAAAAAATGCATAATGTAAGTGTTACAGCTTGGTTACTGTGTGTTAGTTTTGACGCTTGAGACATACTGCTAATATAAAAAATATTGGGAAAATATTTTTATTTTAAAACAGATGTTGTTTACAATACACATAGGATCAATTTGAAATTATCAGTTAACCTCACATACATATGTTAGGGGATTTGGGAAGTAAAAACAGAAGTACCTGGAGGGAAGTCCACACAGACACAAGGAGAAAATTCACATTCAACACAGACAACAACCAGGCATGGATCTTGAAGTGTGGATACTACAAACATGATGAATTAGTATTAACTAGAGTGCCACCATGCTGTCTCAATGTTCGAAAGGTTTCTGAAGGTAAAAACTTGTGCTTTTTACATACCGTTTAACTGGAAGTGAACCATCCATTTGTCCATTCATATGTTCTCATCTAATTTAGGTACACATGGAGCTGCACTCTAATGAGACAGAAGTATGAAGCAGACACAGCCCAGGATGAGGTGCCAATATTCACAACTGCATGCCAACACACATGTGGTTAGGTGTACCACCTCAGTAAATATTAAGGCTATGGGCCTTTGTTCCAGCTGCGAAAAAATAACATACCTTATAATCAAAGATTGATCCATTGGTCTGCATTATGAATAAGAGACATTTTGTGTCATTAAACCCCCTATAACATGCCACCTATTATACCACCTTGAAATACTTAGACAGTTATTCTTAAGTTGCACATAATCTATCCATGTCTGCAGTTGACCATTAGCATATTAAATAAATATATGTAATTAAATCAAGTCATATTTGTAACATATTGACAAAAGCTGTCTCCAATACCTGTGTCTGTGAGTGGGGAGTGTAATGATAGTTGATTAGTAAGGTCTATTAAGGGATACTTACTATAAGATTAGTCATGCCTGTGGATGCGGATGCAAGATAGAGAATGGGCGTGGACTAAAGTACCTGTAGTAAAAGTCTGTCTATTAAAAAGTTATTATATCTTTCAATCCTGTGTATTGATTAAACTACGAACCTAACAAGATCACCACATGGTGTCAGAAGTGGCGGATTGGAAGAGGAATGTGAAGAAGAGGTTCAGCTTTTGAACGAGTCTCGTGTCTGTGAGTAACTCGCAAACGTGCTCAGAAAACGCTGAGACGTTCTAGCAAAAGTAGCATAGAGAAAAAAAAATTGGAAGGATTACAGCCCCACCAAATCTCCAGCTAACGGGAAATGTAGCTGAAAATTGGAAAAGATTTAAACAGAGATTCGAATTGTATCTTGTTGCGATTGAAGCACATAGGAAAAGTGATAAAATGAAAGCGTCTATGCTTCTACATGTAATTGGCGAAGAGGCGCTAGAGGTGTATAACAATTTTCAGTTTGAAGAAGATGGAGACAATATGAAATTAAACAAAATAGTTCAAAAATTCGAAGCGTATTGCAACCCAAAGCGTAATGTAATGTTTGAGCGGCACAAGTTTTTTACATGTTTCCAGAAAAGTGGCAAAACAATAGACCAGTATGTAACGGAATTGCGCAACAGGAGCAAGACGTGTGAATTCCAGTGGCGGACTGTCAGGGCCTGCAAGGCCTTCTCTGCTGGCCTAAAAAAATATCTGAATCACAAACTGATGTTAATTATATTTTGTCCATGAATACTTATTAAATAATTCCAACTAGTCTGTCCGCTTCCTTTCATAGCTTTTCCAATGGTTGTGCTGCTTCCAGACATGTATTTTCGTATTAAAGCATTTAACCAATCACATTTCAGCCATCATTTGTTGCCAGGCAGGGTCAAAGTCAAAGATGTCTGCCCGGGAGGCCTTCACAATCTGTTCTGCAGGCCCTCTAACACAAAATACATGTTGATTAAACTGTTGCTCCAACCAATCAGATTTTGAGTTGGTTTCACTAGGGCCCTCTAGCAGGCTTACGGCAACATCACTGTATTTAGACCCATTGATTGGATAGGATGGTGTAATAGCTATTTTGTCACCCATTGGCTGAAGGAGGAGAAGAAATAGATTTGGTGGCAGATTTACTTTCAAGGCCATTTTCAAGACGGGCTTTTCAAGAAAAGCTGGACATTGTTAAGAAAGGTTGGACAACTCCGAAGCTAGCTAGTCTGTCACAACCAGGATGAGGATTTGTCCGCCACTTTCAGGTTACCAACTACGAGCGGTACCTCTGGCTCACAGGGTCTGAGGAACACTGCAAATTGTATTGCTGGGAGTGCTTGTTATTTGCCACTGGTCGACATGGTGTTTGGAGCCACACTGGGTTTGTAAATTTCATCAAAGCACTGCCGGACACTTACAAGCAACGGTGCTTTCCAAAAGTTTTGGGGAAACCAGAGTGGATCTACAGCTGAACGAGCAAGTGCGCAGGGAAACGGAGCTCCACAACGAAAAGGTGAAGAAAAACAGACAAATCTTAAAAAGACTGATAGACTGTGTCATTTTTTTGGGCAAACAGGAACTTTCATTTCGGGGATACGATGAAAGCACGGGATCCAATAACAGAGGGAACTATGTGGAGCTTCTTTCTCTCATTGCTGAGAGCAACACAGATTTACATTACCACCTGTCCACCAATAAAGTGTTTAGTGGGACGTCGGGTAAAATACAAAACGACCTGATCACTACTATTGCTGAAGTGATGGGAGAAGAGATAAGAAGTGACGTTAAAAAAGCACTGTTCGTCTCTATTATGGTGGATGAGACGACAGACGCGAGTAACACAGCGCAGCTAGCACTGGTCCTGCGTTACGTAACGGGCACAGGTGTCAAGGAGCGATTTGTCAGATTTGAAGATGTTACCAGTGGGAAGCGAGCCGATGACATTGTAGGTCTTATCATCAGATTTTTGTTGGAAAATGAATGTCTGGGTAAAGTTGTGGCACAGTGTTTTGACGGTGCAGTGGTCATGTCTTCTGGATTAAATGGGGTGCAGGATAAAGTTAAAGAGAGAGCACCTTTGGCTTTATTCATACATTGCTATGCACATCGGCTCAATTTAGTACTGACTCAAGGGGCCTCAAAGCTTAAAGAATGCAAGATCTTTTTCGGCCACTTCAATGGCCTTGCTGCATTTTTTTTCTAGATCACCTCAAAACGAAAGACGAAATCTGCCAGTGGCGTCTCCCTCATGTGGCACCAACATGGTGGCAGTACACATCCAGAGTGGTCAATACGGTCTTTGAGAAGAGAGATGCTCTAAAGGAACTGTTTCATCACATTCTGGAGCAACATGACGAGTATGATGAGGACACAGTGCGCTGTGCTGATGATTTTGAGTTTTGTTTTTTGCTTCACACATTCAATGGCATTTTTGAGTATTCAGACGTGCTCTTTTCAATGCTACAGGACAAAAAACTGGATGTGCAGTTTTGTCTGGCTAGGGTAAAGGAGTTCTGTGACACCGTTGAGCGAGATAGAAGCCGATATGAGGAACTCTACGAGGCCACTGAACGCACCGCAGGCGCTCCAAGCGCACGAAGAGGTCAAGCGCAAGATCCTCGCGCGCACTACCGCCAACTCCATGGCAGGATTCTGGACAATATTATTTGCCAGACACAGACCAGATTTCAAGACCACGAAAAACTGATGTTTGTTACACTACCTCGACCCCCAGAAGTTTCGGGAATACAAGAAAAATTTCCAGCATGCAGCCTTCTCCAGTTTAACACAGAGCCACTGAGCACTTTTTGATCTGTCTCGGCTAAAAACAGAACTGACTGTAATGTATGCCATGCATGAGTTTGCAGGAAAATCTCCCACTGATCTCCTTGACTTCCTTCATCAGAAAAATCTGAATGAGAGCATCATGGGGCAGCTGTACACACTGGTATGTTTGGCGGTGACCATTCCTGTGTCCACTGCTTCTGTCGAGCGGACATTTTCAGCCCTAAAGCGAATTAAAAGTTATGCCAGAAATACGACAGGGCAGGTTCGACTTTCAGCATTAGCTTCGATGGCGATAGAAAGGGACTTGGTGATGGAACTGAAGTGCACGGATAATCTGTACAACAGAGTAATTGAACTGTTTTTGAGGAAAGAGAGGAGGATGGATTTTGTTTACAAATAATCCGAATTTTTGGTGAGTAAAATGTTGCGATTTTCCTAAATAATATTGCAAGTTTATGAGTTATTATTGATGTTTTTTATGTGTGTCGCGGCTGTAGCTGCAGTAGAAAGGAACTTGTTCATCCCTGGTTTGTCTATTCAATAAAGGTATTTATTGTGGCTACAGGAGTTATCTGTCTGCGATGCAACGGCTCTTTATACTGTATTTCTGAATATTAAGATGGTTTTTATAACCATAAATTAGTTTTTGAAGGGTGGGCTGATTCAGACGGAGCACTACTGAAGGCCTAGGTGTGAAATGCACGGTCCGCCACTGGTGAATTCGCAGGGTTAACAGACTCGCTGATAAAAGATCGGATTGTGTGTGGGATTCCAGATAATGCTCTCAGAGAGAGATTGCTACGAGAGCAAGATCTTGACCTGGATAAAGCCATAGCGTTGTGTAGAGCTGCAGAGACGGTTAAAACACAAGCTAAAGAACTTGTTAGTGATAGTACCTGCTCCGTGGATGCATTAAAAAAGCGAGACGTACTTGAATCAAAGAAAAAGAGCACACATGTGAAAAAAGACAAAGAGGCAATTAAAAATAAAAATGAGTCATAAAGTGATCAGAAGCAATCATGCAGACAATGTGGTATGCAGCATCTGCCAAGAAAATGCCCAGCATATGGAAAGACTTGCAACAAATGCAACAAAAACAATCATTTTGCGCGGTGCTGTAAGAGTCAAAGCAGTCCACACAGAAGAGTTGATACAGTCCAAGAAAACAAGGAGGCAGAATTTTATGCAGATGCACTATCAGAGAAATCTGAACAGAAAAGTGAATGGACAATCCTATTAAAAGTGAATGAGAAATATATTATATTTAAACTAGATACAGGTGCACAAATAAATATTATTTCTGAGTCGGATTTCAGAAGCTTAAACCCCAAACCAAAGCTGTTTCTAACAAAAGTGAAAGTGACAGCATATGGAGGTACAGACATACCAGTGAAAGGAAAGTGCAGTGCTAAAGTGACATACAAAAACAGAGAGTACACTCTATCCTTTATGGTGGTGCAAAAAGATTTGCACAATTTTGGGCTTGTCAGCATGTGAAAGACTGAACCTAGTAAAGCATGTTCTGGCTATAGGAGACCGAGAAGAAACAGACTATAAAGAGCTGATGGAAGAATATAGTGACTTGTTCCAAGGACTAGGTTGTTTGCCAGGAGAACACACAATACAGATTGATAAAAGTATATCACCAGTTGTTCATCCATGTAGAAAAGTGCCATTTGCTCTCCAGAATCAACTGAAAGCAGAGTTGGAAAGAATGAAAAAGCTGAATGTAATAAAGAAGGTAGATGAACCAACTGAGTGGGTGAATTCTTTAGTTATTGTGGACAAAAAGAATGGAAACCTGAGGATATGCCTAGACCCAAGAGACTTGAATCGAGCAATAAAAAGGGAGCACTTCAAGTTACCAACACGAGATGAAATAATGTCACAGTACGCAAATGCCAAGTACTTCAGCAAGCTGGATGCATCCTCTGGATTCTGGCAGTTGAAATTGGATGAACCAAGTTCAAAACTGTGTACATTTAACACCCCCTATGGCAGATATAGATTCCTCAGATTGCCATTTGGCATTGCCTCAGCACCTGAAGTGTACCATAAAACAGTACACATGATTTATGAGCACTTGGAAGGTGTAGACACATCTATGGATGACATAATTATATGGGGAAAATCAAAGAAAGGACATGATTGCAGACTGAGAAAGGTTTTAGAAGCAACAAGAAAAGCAAATTTGAAATTGAACAAAGAGAAATGCCAAATTGGAGTAAGTGAATTAACATTTGTTGAAGACATTATTAGCAGTGAAGGCATTAAGCTTGACCCAAAAAAGATTTCAGCTATAGTAAATATACCCAGGCCACAGTGTAAGAAAGATGTTGAGAGATTTAATGGAATGGTAAATTACGTGGGCAAGTTCATATCTAACCTGTCAGAGAAGATAGCTCCACTCCGAAGATTAATAGAAAAGAACACAGAATGGGAATGGAATCATGAACAAGAGAATACGTGGAATCAACTAAAAAAGCAACTAACAGAAGAACCAGTACTTAAGTTTTATGATCCCTTAAGAAAAATTAAGATCTCATCGGATGCATCACAGAGTGGACTTGGGGCAGTTCTTTTACAAAAACATGGTGATAACTGGCAACTGGTGGCATATGCGTCTAGATCCATGACAGACCCTGAAACATGTTATGCACAAATTGAAAAAGAGTTGCTCAGCATATCCTATGCTTGTGACAGATTTCATCAGTTTGTGTCAGGACAGGAAATTGTTGTAGAGACAGATCATAAACCTTTACTTTCATTATTCCTAAAGCCACTCCAAGACTGTCCTCTGAGAATTCAAATAATGATGATTAAGCTGCAACACTATACTCTGAAGGTGACATATACACCTGGAAAAATGATGTACACAGCCGACACTCTTTCCCGAGCAGTTGACCCAAAGGTACCTGTGAGCTCTAAAACAGAAGTAGATGTTAAAGCATATATTGATATAATAACAGAATCAGTACCAGTTTCACATGCAAAGATGGACATCATACGAACTGAAACAGATAAAGATGTATCCTTAAACAAATTGAAACAGATAATACTGAATGGATGGCCATATGAGAAACAGAACTGTTCACCAGACATAACTAGAGTATTGGAGCTACAGAGCTGAATTAACAGTAGTTGATGATATAATCTTTAAAGGAAGTAAAATAGTTGTACCAAAGAGCTTGAGAAAAGAAATGTTGAAAAAAATTCACGAAGGTCATCTAGGTATTGAGAAATGTAAAAAGAGAGCACGTGAAGTGATGTATTGGCCCAGAATTAATCATGATGTGACAGAAGAGGTATCCACTTGTGACACGTGTCAGAAGTATCAAGTACGTAACCCAGCAGAACCACTGAAACCACATGGTACACCAGCAAGACCATATCAGAAAGTAGGAGTTGATCTTTTTACATGTGATGGAGCAGATTATCTAATTGTGTCAGACTATTATTCCCTTTACCCAGAAGTATGCAAACTGAGTAGTACCACTGCAGATACTGTGATAACATGCATGAAGTCCATTTT
Source organism: Erpetoichthys calabaricus (assembly GCF_900747795.2). Classification (NCBI taxonomy): domain Eukaryota; kingdom Metazoa; phylum Chordata; class Cladistia; order Polypteriformes; family Polypteridae; genus Erpetoichthys; species Erpetoichthys calabaricus. The sequence goes on from NC_041399.2 coordinate 97,530,827, forward strand.
CTCAAGACATGGCATACCAAATGAGGTGTTTAGTGATAATGGACCACAGTTTGCTAATGAGAAGTTTAAAACATTCTGTAAAGATTGGGACATTGTTCATAATACTACAAGCCCACATTTCCCTCAGTCAAATGGACTGGTTGAGAAGTCAGTGTAAATAGTGATGCAGAAGGCCAAAGATAGTGGTTGTGATTTCTGCAAGAGTCACAGTACGCATATCATTCAACACCCCTAGATTCTGGTTATTCTCCAGCACAGCTACTCATGGGCAGGAGATTAAGAACAAATTTACCCATTGATGAGAACCTGCTAAGAACAAAAGAAGGGAAGAAAGTGAAGAAGTACAAGGAACAACAGAAAAAAAAAACAAAAGTTCTACTTTGACAGAGGTACTCGTGAATTACCTAAACTCCAACCCGGTGATATTGTAAAATGCAAGGATAAATTCAGCACATGGACACAAACAGGAATTGTATTAGAGCAGACACAGCCTAGATCATACAACATACAGACAGATAAAGGAGCTGTTCTAAGAAGAAACCGTCGAGACATCAAAGGCCCAATAACCTCTAATCAGAACACTAACACCAATATTAATGAGAAGACAAATATAAACCAGGAAAGAACATCTCAACTGCAAACACAATTAACCAGAAGATCAACACGTCAAGTAAAACCACCAGAACGACTCATTGAGACATGTTGAGGATTAAAGGAACATTATCAATTAAGAAAAGCTGAATTCCTTTAAATAGTTGTGCTTTTTATACATAGTTTGAATGTTGGGTGTATGCCTGAAATGTTGTGAATAGTCCAATTGTTTGAAGTGATTAAGTTTATCAAAGTAGCATTTGAAATGTATAACATTACTAAGCTTAAAAGCAATACCTTACTTCTCTTTAAGAGAGGAAGATGTAATGATAGTTGATTAGTAAGGTCTATTAAGGGATACTTACTATAAGATTAGTAATGCCTGTGGATGCGGATGCAAGATAGAGAATAAGCGTGGGCTAAAGTACCTGTAGTAAAAGTAATGTCTTTAAAGTCTGTCTATTAAAAAGTTATTATATCTTTCAGTCCTGTGTAATGATTAAACTACGAACCTAACAAGATCACCACAGGGAGGTGGGAAAGTGGAAGAGGTGCCAAAAGCTTTTCTTGTAAATCATCCCATTTGTCATTGCAAACCTAAGTACTTCTGCTATATGTAGTGTCACAGGTGGCTGGGGGGGCGACCCAGCTGGGACACCCCGGAGGACCGGAGGAGGGCTTACGCCTCCCCCAGACCACGTGGGGGCGACTGCCCTGGTGGCTATGGGGACCATGGGCACAGAGCTTTGAAACTCAATCCAGTAGGGGCCCGTGGTCACTGCCAGGGGGCACCCCAATGCCTTGGGAGCCCTGGACCTCAGCACTTCTGCCACACCTGGAAGTGCTGGGGGGAAGAGGATCGGGAGGCACCTGGAGCACATCCGGATGATTATAAATGGGTCCGCCTCCCTCCATTCAAGGGCTGGAGTCAGGAGGACGAGAAGACAAGGTCTTGGAGGAGAGGCAAGGAGGCGGCCTGAAGAGAGTGAGGCATTTATGTAGTTGGCCTGGACTTTGGGGACTATTGGGGTTAGTGTACACTTTATTGTAAATAATAGAATGTATAATAAATGTGTGTTGGGTGACTTAAACATGTCCGCCTGTCTGTGTCCGGGTCATCTTCCACAGTAGATAGTTCTTTACATTTGCTTCTTGTAGAAATGCTAGTTGTAGAAATTTATAATATAAATAACAGTATTTACATTTAATGCACTAGTTAATATGTGTTTTGGGTAGTGAATGGTTTTATTGTCTTTAAATTTTGACTCAGCTTATCAATTTCTCCTCATTTTATAGCGATAGGACTGCTAGCTACGTGGTTCTCAAATGGATGAAGAATTTATACAGTGCAAATGATTTTTTGGATTTTCCAGTGCATATGTTTCTACTTGCAGCTTTGTAAAAAAAATTGCAGTTATTCTTTCTTGTATGTATTAAAGGAAAAGCTTTAAATTGTAATCATTGTGTGGGCTACAGTATAATAAAGTAGTTTCATTTTTTTATAAAGTAATTATATTCAAAACTTAATATATACCCAAGATAAAAACTAAAACACAAATGCAATCAGCCGCTCATTAAAGTAGCTATGTAATAAATCCAAAAAAGAAAACGAACAAAGGTAGTTTTTACAGATATTTTATATAGACCTAGGGCATGTTTGCTAATAACACTGGTCAACAAGCATTTTGCTACTGGGAGTCTTTCACCTTTACTTTAACAGGTTTTACTTGCTGACTGCAAATCTGAAAACCGTTTTCGTCCATCACGTCCCGTTTTTTAGTTATGATGTTCCAGGTCTTGGGCAACTAGGGTGACTGGACAGTAAAGGCTGATGACCATTTTGATAAATAACGGTAATTCCACTAGGGATGCCATTGAGATAAAAGAATTCGCCACACGTTACTAACAGATGTGAGTTGTTTACCTTGTCATTATTAATTTTATTTAAAAATTTTTAATTTTTTATTAGCAGAAAAAATATTTGTTACTAATTACCAGGTCTTATATGACTCTAAAGCATAATGAAACAACTCAGACGGTGAAGTAGGTAGAGGGTTTACTGTTAAACATAACATCGCATTTCAGGACATTTTGTTGGTTAGATTAACCATTACTTTGAAAATTTTGTCAAGGCGATGGACAGAAATCTTTTCAGCAGTTAAGAAATAAGTTTGGTCTTGAGAAAAGTGAAGCCAAAATTAAGGAAGGTGTTTTTGTTGTTCCTGATGCTTGACGATGAGTTCAAAAGGAAACTGAAGCCCACTGAATCAGTAGCATGGGAAGCATTCGAGCGGGTTGTCCAGAATTTTCTTGGCACTCACAGAGTAGAGAATAATGCTGAGCTTGTGGAGAGCCAGAATGTCACTGAAGATGCATTTTTTTCTCATCTCTTTTCTCTTTTTTCCACCAAATCTGGGCGATGTCAGCGATGAGTATAGGGAAAGATTTCATCAAGATATAAAAGATAGATAGATACTTTATTAATCCCAATGGGAAATTCACATTCTTCAGCAGCAGCATACTGATACAATAAATAATATTAAATTAAAGAATGATAATAATGCAGGTGAAAAACAGACAATAACTATGTATAATGTTAAATGTAAACGTTTACCCCCCCGGGTGGAATTAAAGAGTCGCATAGTTTGGGGGACGAACGATCTCCTCAGTCTGTCAGTGGAGCAGGACAGTGACAGCAGTCTGTCGCTGAAGCTGCTCTTCTGTCTGGAGATGATACTATTTAGTGGATGCAGTGGATTCTCCATAATTGATAGGAGCCTGCTGAGCGCCCTTCGCTCTGCCACAGATGTTAAACTGTCCAGCTCCATGCCAACAATAGAGCCTTCCTTCCTCACCAGTTTGTCCAGTCGTGAGGCGTCTTTCCTCTTAATGCTGCCTCCCCAGCACACCACCACGTAGAAGAGGGTGCTCGCCACAACTGTCTGATAGAACATCTGCAGCATCTTATTGCAGATGTTGAAGGACGCCAGCCTTCTAAGGAAGTATAACCGGCTCTGTCCTTTCTTGCACAGCGCATCAGTATTGGCAGTCCAGTCTAATTTATCATCCAGCTGCACTCCCAGATATTTATAGGTCTGCACCATCTGCACACAGTCACCTTTGATGATCACTGGGTCTATAAGGTGATGGAAAACTGATATCAGAGAAAATTCACTTCGAGCATGATGGGTGACTACTGTTGGTTCTTGCAAAGAGAGACGGATATGCAGTACAAGCACAAAAGCGAGTGCCACCAACATTTTTGGGCATGCTGACCTCACTTTTATATTGAGGTAAATTGACATTAATATGCTTTAATGTGTCTCTGGTATCATCTTCTGGTTTGTTTTCAGAATAAACACATCAAAACAATTTTGGTGGGACCAGATATCGTGTTGATATATTATATTGCTATTCAAAAGTGTCAAAACGTCAATGATGTATTTCAAAAGCCTGACGTGCTAGCTTAATTCTGATTTCATATACAAAATCAGTGTAAAAAATTTAATAAAGAGTCTCTGAAGTTCCCAGTAGCAAACAAAAATATTTTTTCGTAGACCAGTGTAATGAATGGTGAGAGTTTCAGTTACGCTATTCTCACTAGTTTCTCACCAGCACTTTCATCCATTTCTCAAAGGCTTGCAAGACAATCAGTGAGAAATGGGAAGTTCACACCAGTGAAATGACACCATGCCAAAAAACACCATTCCCTTGTGGTGTGGCCATCTAGAGTGAAGTCAAGTCGAGTTATGCAGTAGCAGTTTAAAACTGGAATCCAATGTGAAGCAGCATAAGTTACATTAGAAAATAATGATGGGGACGAATTGGAAAAATCAATATGCAGATATCAGTAAATAAAATTACAAACAATTTAAAACAAAGTCGTGACGAAAGTGCTGGCACATAAAAATCATTGTTAAATTTACAGTAATTCCTCGCTATATCGCGCTTCGACTTTTGCAGCTTCACTCTATCGCAGATTTTATATGTAAGCATATTTAAATATATATCGCAGATTTTTCGCTGGTTCATGGGTTTCAGTGGACAATGGGTCTTTTAATTTCTGGTAAATGCTTCCTCAGTTGGTTTGCCCAGTTGATTTCATACAAGGGACGCTATTGGCAGATGGCTGAGAAGCTACCCAATCAGAGCACGTATTACATATTAAATAAAGCTCCTCAAATATATTGTGAGCACGGGGGCTGTTCACACCCCTAGAGGATACGGCCGCTCCTCAAAAAATGCTGAAACACTACCTTCACATTGCTCCCTTCCTTGCTGGGCTTACTTGTGGTTGCTTTGTTGCGCGATTTGCTTCCTGCACGGTGCTTCACATACTTAAAAGCTCAAACAGCACCTATTGATTTTTGATTGTTTACTTTTCTTTCTCTCTCTCTTCCTCTGACATTCTCTGGTCCTGACGGAGGGGGTGTGAGCAGGGGGGCTGTTCGCACCCCTAGAGGATACGGATGCTCGTCTAAAAAATACTGAAAGACTACATTCACATTGCTCCCTTCCTTGCTGGGCTTTCTTGCAGCTGCTTTGTCAAGCGACATGCTTCCCGCACGGTGCTTCGCATACTTAAAAGCTCATACAGCACCTTTTGATTTTTGATTGTTTGCTTTTCTCTCTCTCTGACATTCTCTTCTCCTGACACGCACTCCTTTGAAGAGGAAGATATGTTTGCATTCTTTTAATTCTGAGACGGAACTGTCATCTCTGTCTTGTCATTGAGCACAGTTTAAACTTTTGAAAAAGAGACAAATGTTTGTTTGCAGTGTTTGAATAAAGTTCCCGTCTCTCTACAACCTCCTATGTTTCTGTGCAAATCTGTGACCCAAGCATGACAATATAAAAATAACCATATAAACATATGGTGTCTACTTCACGGATTTTCACCTTTTGCGGGGGGGTTCTGGAATGCAACCCCCGTGATCGAGGAGGGATCACTGTATTTCTACACAGGCATACTGTAAATAAACTCTGGTGTGGGAGATGAGAAATGTCTTAAAAATGGCATACACAATTTGGAAAAGGCAACTCAATGGATTTTTGTACTAGTTGCAGCAGCATTAAACAGCAGTAGATACACTCAAGCAACATTTACATATCAGACCCACAATCATCTCTACCATTACTCTTATACTAGCAAAATACCCGCGCTTTGCAACAGCGAAGTACTGCTTTAAAATTTTAAATAATAAACTGAGGGAAAATGTACCAATAATTATTTGTTAAGGATCTCTTTGTATACCACGTTGTCAGTTCGCCCCTGCAGTTGTAATATGACCAAGCTGTGCGCGGAGCTTACTCTTGAGCATGCAACGTATAGTTGGCCATGTGAAAAGCAATGTTGCCTCAAATCAATGCCAACCTTTTGTTTGGGTCTGTCCCTGAGACTTATTAATTGTCATTGTGAAGCAGAGCCTTACTGGAAATTGGAGGTGTTTGAATTGAAATGGGAGATCAGAGGGTATAACGGGGATGCGAGGAATAAAAACTCTCTCCTCTAAGCCACCGGCAGTAAAAATAGTTGCCTCAATTAGGTTCTTTTGCAAGCATGTGACCTGAAGTCTCGTGCCATTACAAAGTTTCGGTGGCTGTAAGTTTCTCAGTAACATTATTGGTGCCCCAACCTTCAAAATTAGATTATGCTCAGGAGTGCCTGGAGGATTCAGAGTGTGGACCGAGCTGCAGGATATGGACGTATATATGTACGTAAGTAGGTTTCAGTTAGCGTTGGGAACCCGCGTACCAAATTTCTTGAAGATGGGCCCATTAAGTAACAAAGACCGTTGGAAAGTTCAATATGGCGGCCGACAGTGGTGTCATACCACCGAAATAAGTATGTACATCGGTTTCGGTTAGCGCAGGGAAGCCGCCTACCAAATTTTGTGAAGATGGGGCCATAAATAAGAAAGTTTAACATGGCGGACGTTGTCAACTGTTACGTGTAGAATTTCGAAATGAAACCTGCGTAACTTTTGTAAGTAAGCTGTAAGGAATGAGCCTGACAAATTTCAGCCTTCTACCTACACGGGAAGTTGGAGAGTTAGTGATGAGTGAGTCAGTGAGGGTTTTGCCTTTTATTAGTATAGATGTATATGTGTATGTATATATGTGTGTGTGTGTGTGTGTGTGTATATATATATATATATATATATATATATATATATATATATATATATATATATATGTATATGTACAGTATATGTATGTATATATATATATATATACAAGGTAGTCGTGCCCGTCAAGGACGGGCTGCAGGCGACTTTTATCAGAGTTGCAGGGTAAAAGTCATTAAGTGCAAAATTATTTGTACCATGATTAAATTTAGTAATAAAATATTTTTTTGTTATTTGTGCCACACGACGAATCGGGATTCGAACCCAGGTGGACAGTAGGTGGTGTTAGGTCCTAACTTTGTTCCGGCATCCGGGATCGAACCACCGACCAAGGGTAGTGTGCACTCTACCACCTGAGCTGTATGGATCTTAGTTCCAAGGCAATAATAAACATAATGAAAGTTGTTTCTAGTTTAAGTCATGTATGAAAGTGTTACATGCCATAAAATGAACGACTTATCTTTATCAAAATAAAATCATGAATCATTAACACAATCAATGCATACTTAACAAATACGTAAACTATGTTTATTCAAGTATTTAGAGCACGACAAAGTTGATTGCTGGAAGCAGCTCTTGCAGAGGCTCTTCGACGTGCGTCAGTGTTTCTTCGAAGTTGAGCTTGAATTTCAGACGCAATTGCTCGACTTTCTCGAGTTCGAATGCGATGTTGTTGACGCCTTGAATTTGCATCTTCCTCATTTTCATGAAGTTCATTTTCTCGTAGTCTTTGTCGCTCTTGCTCTCTTCTTTCGACAATTTCACCTTCAATTGCATTTAAACGATTCTCTCGTTGTCGTAAACGTTCTTGTTGTCTTCTCTGAACAATTTCAACTTGAGTTGTGTTTGACCGACTTTCTTGTTGTCGTTGCCGTTCATGTTCACGTCTTTCAGCAACTTCAATTTCAGTGGCAGTAGAACGTTTTTGTTGCAATCGCAGACGCTAAATTTCGTGAACCAATTGTGTTTGTTCTTCCGTGCGGTTGCTTCTGTAAGCTGCAACTCGTTGGCGTTCATTTTGTCTCTGCTGCGAGATTTGAACACTCTTTGCTGCTTGTCGTACTGCACATCGCTGTTTATTCCACAGTTTTTGTTCTTCAGTAAAAATTGTTTTTGGTTTCTTCGTTTTTGGCAATTCTTGAGGTGTAGTTTGAGCACTTGAAATATCCAACATCTTATTTCTTTTTGCATTTTCGTCTTCTTCAGTCGAGTGACTTCCTTCAGCTTTTCTTTTAATCCGATTGGTCACTCGCTTCCCAGTGCTTCGTTTTTTATTTTGTTGTTGAGGCAAATGTGCAATATTCAAATTGTTTATGGTCTTTTCTTGGGTTTCTTCGTCATTAAAATGCAAGCTTGTTTCTTTTTTAGTTGGTTGGTCCAAATTTTCAAAATTCGTAGAATATCAGCCAATCAAAACACTGATGTAAACGTACCAACCAACCAACCAACAGACAGACATGCTGAAATATATATATATATATATATATATATATATATATATATATATATATATATATATATATATATATATGTATATGTGTATATATATGTATATGTCCTGCGGTGGGTTGGCACCCTGCCCGGGATTGGTTCCTGCCTTGTGCCCTGTGTTGGCTGGGATTGGCTCCAGCAGACCCCCGTGACCCTGTATTCGGATTCAGCAGGTTGGAAAATGGATGGTTGGATATGTATATATATATATATATATATATATATATATATATATATATATATATATATATATATGTATATGTGTATATATGTATACAGTAATCCCTCGCTATATCGCACTTCGATTTTCGCGGCTTCACTCTATCGTGGATTTTATATGTAAGCATATTTAAATATATATCGCATATTTTTTGCTGGTTCGCGGATTTCTGCGGACAATGGGTCTTTTAATTTCTGGTACATGCTTCCTCAGTTGGTTTGCCCAGTTGGTTTCATACAAGGGACGCTATTGGCAGATGGCTGAGAAGCTACCCAACCAGAGCGCGTATTACCTATTAAATAAAACTCCTCAAATATATTGTGAGCACGGGGGCTGTTCCGCTCCTCAAAAAAAACTGAAAGATTACCTTCACATTGCTCTCTTCCTTGCTGGGCTTAAATGTGGCTGCTTTGTCAAGCGATATGCTTCCTGCATGGTGCTTCGCATACTTAAAAGCTCGAACGGCACGTATTGATTTTCAATTGTTTGGTTTTCTCTGTCTCTCTCACTCTCTCTGACATTCTCTGCTCCCGACGGATGGGGTGTGAGCAGGGGGGCTGTTCGCACCACTAGACGATACGGACGCTCCTCTAAAAAATGCTGAAAGACTACCTTTACATTGCTCCCTTCCTAGAAGCTGCTTTGTCCGGCGGTGCTTCGCATACTTAAAAGCCCAAACAGCCCCATTGATTTCTGATTGTTTGCTTTTTTCTCTCTCTCTCTCTGACATTCTCTGCTCCTGACACACACTCCTTTGAAGAGGAAGATATGTTTGCATTCTTTTAATTGTGAGACGGAACTGTCATCTCAGTCTTGTTATGGAGCACAGTTTAAACTTTTGAAAAAGAGACAAATGTTTGTTTGCAGTGTTTGAATAAAGTTCCTGTCTCTCTACAACCTCCTATGTTTCTGTGCAAATCTGTGACCCAAGCATGACAATATAAAAATAACCATATAAACATATGGTTTCTACTTTGCGGATTTTCACCTTTCGCGGGGGGTTCTGGAACGCAACCCCTGTGATCGAGGAGGGATTACTGTATGTGTATATATGTATATGTATGTATATATATATTTATATATGTATGTATTTATGTATATATATATATATATATATCTATACTAATAAAAGGCAAAGCCCTCACTGACTCACTGACTGACTGACTGACTGACTGACTGACTCACTCATCACTAATTCTCCAACTTCCCGTGTAGGTAGAAGGCTGAAATTTGCCAGGCACATTCCTTACAGTTCACTTACAAAAGTTAGGCAGGTTTCATTTCGAAATTCTATGCGTAATGGTCATAACTGGAACCTGTTTGACTGACTCACTCATCACTAATTCTCCAACTTCCCGTGTAGGTAGAAGGCTGAAATTTGGCAGGCTCATTCCTTACAGCTTACTTACAAAAGTTAGGCAGGTTTCATTTCGAAATTCTACGTGTAATGGTCATAACTGGAACTGGATTTCAGCCGTTAAACGCGCAAAAATGTCAGTACACCAGATAAATAAGCGCAACATATTATCAGTTGTATTGTATGCTTACAATACATATAGAAATGTGTTAATCGTTAACTAATATTATGGGATGGTGTTTTTCGACTCGTGCCTTGATTTAAACGATTGCATGTCTTGGTGGGTTTGCGTAGCTTATTGTCAATATCTTTACACCTCTTTTTAAGACTTAATTTAAAAAGGTTTTCTTTTCTTCTTAATTAAAATTTAAAAGCAATACTTCACCGCTGCGAAGCCCCTCTAGCGCTGACGTCCGAGGTTCGATTACCGTAAGCGAGTGCAGTGAGTGTGTACGCCTGATGAGCCAAGAATAAGGGGGAAAGACGTGTCGCGTACTCTTTGCATTATTTGACAGTAAACTATTTTCATCCATTCTATGATCTGCTTCTCACAACTGAAGGCACCGTGGCTGATGTTACCTGACTTGCTGGCCAACCAAAAGCGTTACCTGGTAGGTAACCACCCACTCACTTCACTCCCTTACGGGAATCGAACCTCGGACGTCAGTGCTAGAGGCGAAGCCCCTAAAATTGCGCCACGGCGTGTGGTTCGTTTATTTGACAGCATGTACATCGGGGTAATTACATTCACGGCATTCGTAGTCTGATTCACAATCTGATTGTATGGGTGGTTACCTACCAGGTAACGCTTATGGTTAGCCAGCAAGTCAGCTCGAAGTGATCACTCGAGTGAAGGCAGCTTCACAAAAAAACAGATCCTTAACAAACTGTTATTGGTATATTTTCCCTCAATTTTAAAAGGTTTTCTTTTCTTCTTAATAAAAATTTAAAAGCAGTACTTCGCCGGTGCGAAGCGCGGGGATTTGAGCGACTGACACATACAGACATATTCATGAGTGCAGGTACTTCAGAAAGAAAGCGCCGTGTAAACCTAAACTTTAAATTAAGTTCATAGACCTACAAAAGGTTGCCATTGATTTGAGGCAAGATTGCTTTACTAATGTACAACTATACGTTGCATTCTTAACAGTAAGCTTGCACAGCTTGGTCATATTACAACCTGACTCACTGACTGACTCATCACTAATTCTCCAACTTCCCGTGTAGGTGGAAGGCTGAAATTTGGCAGGCTCATTCCTTACAGTTTACTTACAAAAGTTAGGCAGGTTTCATTTCGAAATTCTACGTGTAATGGTCATAACTGGAACCTGTTTTTTGTCCATATACTCTAATGGAGGAGGCGGAGTCACGTATCGCGTCATCACACCTCCTACGTAATCACTTGAACTAAAAACAAGGAAGAGATTTACAGCACGAGTCAAACGCGGGAACGAAGGTAAATGATGTTAATTTTTGAGTGTCTTTTAATACTGTGTAAGCATACATATTAAAACATGTGCAATTAAACATGTGCATTTACGGGGTGATTTCTCAGGCTTAAAAGCTCGCTTTTTATCAAATGCGAGAACAAAGGTAAATGACGTTAATTTTTGAGTGTCTTTTAATACTGTGTAAGCATGCATATTAACACATGTGCAATTAAGCGTGTGCATTTACGGGGTGATTTCTCAGGCTTAAAAGCTCGCCTTTTATTAAAAAGGTAAATGCTAACTGTTTTCATTCTGAAGGGCACAAACCACGTTGGATTTTGTAATGATAGTTGATTAGTAAGGTCTATTAAGGGATACTTACAGAATGATTAGTAATGCCTGTGAATGCCGATGCAAGTAGGAGAATGGGCGTGAACTAAAGAACGATTAGTAACTTGTACAGTAAATGTCTCTAAAGTCTGTCTATTAAAAAGTTATTATATCTTTCAATCCTGTGTATTAATTAAACTACGAACCTAACAAGATCACTACATGGTGTCAGAAGTGGCGGATTGGAAGAGGAATGTGAAGAAGAGGTTCAGCTTTTGAACGAGTCGCGTGTCTGTTAGTAACCCGAAAACGTGATCAGAAAGCGCTAAGACGTTCTAGCAAAAGAGAAAAAAAAATATGTTAGGATTACAGCCCCCACCAAATTTCCAGTTAAAGGGAAATGTAGCTGAAAATTGGAAAAGATTTAAACAGAGATTCGAGTTGTATCTTGCTGTGATTGAAGCAGATAAGAAAAGTGAAAAAATGAAAGCGTCTATGCTTCTACATGTAATTGGTGAAGAGGCGCTAGAGGTGTATAACAATTTTCAGTTTGAAGAAGATGGAGACAATATGAAATTGAACAAAATAGTTGAAAAATTCGAAACGTATTGCAACCCAAAGCGCAATGTGACGTTTGAGCGGCACAAGTTTTTTTACATGTTTCCAGAAAAGCGGAGAAACAATAGACCAGTATGTGACGGAATTGTGTAAGGTAAATGCTAACTGTTTTCATTCTGAAGGGCACAAACCACGTTGGATTTTGTAATGATAGTTGATTAGTAAGGTCTATTAAGGGATACTTACAGAATGATTAGTAATGCCTGTGAATGCCGATGCAAGTAGGAGAATGGGCGTGAACTAAAGAACGATTAGTAACTTGTACAGTAAATGTCTCTAAAGTCTGTCTATTAAAAAGTTATTATATCTTTCAATCCTGTGTATTGATTAAACTACGAACCTAACAAGATCACTACATGGTGTCAGAAGTGGCGGATTGGAAGAGGAATGTGAAGAAGAGGTTCAGCTTTTGAACGAGTCGCGTGTCTGTTAGTAACCCGAAAACGTGATCAGAAAGCGCTAAGACGTTCTAGCAAAAGAGAGAAAAAATATGTTAGGATTACAGCCCCCACCAAATTTCCAGTTAAAGGGAAATGTAGCTGAAAATTGGAAAAGATTTAAACAGAGATTCGAGTTGTATCTTGCTGCGATTGAAGCAGATAGGAAAAGTGAAAAAATGAAAGCGTCTATGCTTCTACATGTAATTGGTGAAGAGGCGCTAGAGGTGTATAACAATTTTCAGTTTGAAGAAGATGGAGACAATATGAAATTGAACAAAATAGTTGAAAAATTCGAAACGTATTGCAACCCAAAGCGCAATGTGACGTTTGAGCGGCACAAGTTTTTTTACATGTTTCCAGAAAAGCAGAGAAACAATAGACCAGTATGTGACGGAATTGCGTAATAGGAGCTGTTCTAAGAAGAAACCGTCAAGACATCAAAGGACCAATAACCTCTAATCAGAACACTAACACCAGCGAAACAAATGTTAACGAGAAAACAAGTATAAATCAGGAAAGAACATCTCAACTGCAAACACAATTAACCAGAATATCAAAATGTCAAGTAAAACCACCAGAGCGACTCATTGAGATATGTTGACGATTAAAGGAACATTTTCAATTAAGAAATGATGAATTCCTTTAACAGTTGTGCTTTTTATACATAGTTTGAATGCTGGATGTATGCCTGAAATATTCTGGACAGTTCAGTTGTTTGAAGTGATCAAGAATTAAACGTGTACATTTACGGAGTGATTTCTCAGGCTTAAAAGCTCGCTTTTTATTAAAAAGGTAAATGCTAACTGTTTTCATTCTGAAGGGCAGAAACCACGTTAAATTTCAGCCGTTAAACGCGCAAAAATGTCGGTACACCAGATAAATAAGCGCAACATATTATCAGTTGTATTGTATGCTTACAATACATATAGAAATGTGTTAATCGTTAACTAATAGTATCGGATGGTGTTTTTCGACTCACGCCTTGATTTAAACGATTTCATGTCTTGGTGGGTTTGCGTAGCTTATTGTCAATATCTTTACACCTCTTTTTAAGACTTATTGACTGAAACGGGCTTTCATGAAAAAACTTAGGGCTTTGCTACAAGATACACCCTCCACAAGTTAAGGAAGTAAAAATAAAAGGTATATATTTCTGTTTTATTTAAACCTTTTAAGTTTGTATGCATAGCCCCATTTGGCTGTTTTAAGTTTTTTTTTTTTTTCTTCAGTAATATTTAATCTCCTTAAAGAAAAACAACATATGCATTTTACTTTTTTTGTATCTCTTTAGTAATATTTTAGTGTAAAAGGATAACGAGTATTTAAACCTTTTATGTTACTTTATAAAGTTATTTTACACAATGTTGAAAAATTAATAAGAAAGCTACATATTTTGGCAGCTGCTGCTTTAATTTTCAATGAAATGAAAAAAGCTCTCCAAGAGAAAACCTCAATGAAGAAGAAACAGTTTGCACTATCTAAAAAGGAGAAACCCTCATTTATAAAGGTTTGCTGCAGATGACTTAACTGAAAATAAATGAATACTTCCTATGTGTATAATACATATTTATCTATTTGACTTATGCCTTTATTCCAGCAACTTGCAGCATCTGAGGTACAATTTGTTACATTACTTTGGTTTTTTGCAGCACAGGCAGGTGAAGTGACTTCCTCAGGGTCACACAGTGGTGTCAGTACCAGGATTTGAACTGACAAGCTCCGGGTTTGCTTAAATATTACTGAAGAATGAAAAAAAACGAAAACGGGCAAATGGGGCTATGCATACAAATGTCCATCCATCCATTATCCAACCCGCTATATCCTAAATACATGAGCCAATCCCTGCCAACACAGGGCACAAGGCAGGAAACAAACCCCGGGCAAGGTGCCAGCCCACCGCAGGGCACACACACCCACACACCAGAGACAATTTAGAATCGCCAATGCACCTAACCTGCATGTCTTTGGACTGTGGGAGGAAACCAAAGATATGTGTATATGTAGATATGTATATATATGTATATGTATATATATGTTTACATAACCTCTTTAACATACATATATATATGTATGTATGTATATTGTCGCAGTTTGAGGCCCTTGTCGTCCTCTTGAACCCTCTGACTCGTCTCCAGACACCAGGTAAAAGTCCAAATATTACTTTTATTTAGACAATAATGTGCACAAAGCACCCTCCACTCCACAATATTCATAAATCAATAAACACTACAATAATCAATCCTCCACACTCCCAGACACTTCACCACCCTTCCTCCCAGCTCAGCTCAGTGTACTGGTTTCCCAGAGTCCTTTATATAGTCCCTGACCCGGAAGTGTTTCTCCCTTCTGTCCATGTGATCATGAACACTTCCGGGTCGGATAAAAAGCTCCTTTCTTCAACCCGGAAGCATGTCGTTTCCTCTTGTCATGTGATCATGACGCACCTCCGGGTTATAGGGCAAGTAAGAGTCCGGCAGCCTCCCCACAGTGACTCCTGGTGGTCCCCATGGTGTCCAGCAGGGCTGTGCATATAAACTACAAAGTCCATGAGGCCCTGCTGGAATTTGGGGAACGTCCACGCTGTTGGGAGAGTTCCACCTGACGGCCTGGGGGTGATGGCAGGAATATTTAGCCGGCCACACACCACAGTACCCTCCCTTTAGCGAAGCCAACTGGGGTGGAGCGTCCAGTCCCCCGAGGGACATCCTCCTCCAGGAGGACACGGCCTCCGGTCCATGGCTCTGTTGTCTAGATCCCCCAGAGAACCTAGGGGGAACGGTGTATCGGTTATTCCTCCACTCCCCTGTCCCCTGAGGACAACTTCGCCAAACGTGGCCCGGTCGATGACAGTTATAACAGAGCCATCGTCCTCCCGGCTGTCTTGCTCCACGAGACCGGAAACACCTCGGGAATTCTGTCAGTTCTGTCTCCACCTTTTTCTCCACCGAGGGAGGTTCCATAGCTGCCTCTGCATTTTCTATGCCCTTTACTACTTTATCAGGAGACCCCCGTTTGTCTTTTGGGATCTCCTTTTTACTTTGGGGCTTGTGCACAGCTTGGGTCTCTCTATTGAAAGAAGAGAGCCCCTTTGCTGTTTGCACGCCTGTTGACCTTCTTTTAGTTGGAGGCGGCGTCTTTAGCACCACATCGCCCCGAGAGACAGTACCTTCCAACTGTTTCGGGTTGATTGGCGCTTCCCCCGCCCCTTCAGATGCCTACCTGATACTGTTTTCCATGAACCTGTAAATAAAAAGCCACTTTTGATTTGCAATACCATCTTTTTCTGTCTGTGCTTTCCTGATCCCTATTGATCCCAAACTATAAGACGTCCAGTGTGTAGTCTGGTGCCATCTTTCCCACTATAGGGGGTATCAGAATCTTCTGTATGGCCAAACCCAGAATGTCCACTCTCAAACTGAGAGGAAAGGGGGCTGCAGGTACTGGTCTAACTTCGTCTACAGAGTGTTGCAAATAGCAGTGACACACTGCAGGAAGAGAGAAAGGCCAGATTTCTGTGGGTATATACAATATAAAATTTAAACAAACTAATTAAAGCATTTATTAATATTACCGTTATTTCAGTATAGTGCTAGAATATTTGCAATAGAGAAAAATAAGTTACATCCATGTAAAATCTGTTTAATAGAAGAATCTGGCAGTGCAGTATTACTGTTAGCTTCTAAAGACCAGCCAACAGCAGTAAAGCCTGTTTGCAAGTTCATGACAGAATCTTGCCATCTGCATATGATATACAAAAAAATGATACAGAACCTCAACTAATTTAGAATAAGATGCTTATTAAGAAAAGATAGTTCAAGGCAAAGGAGGAAGAGCTGAAATACAGACAAGGCTAAAATCATTAAAGGAGAAAACAAAAACCTTAAAATAGCACACAATGTCCATGCAAACTCTGTCTCTTATGCTAATGTGCTTGCTTTGGAGGTCTAGAGCAGACTCAATGAAAAATAAACAAAATACTTCATTTTACATGGTAAACCCACTACCACAAGTCCCTTTTGTGTATTACTGTATGTACTTGAGCTATAGGCATTGTAATTGGGTAAATAAAGGGAATGGAGTGTTTATTCCTAAAATACTAAATGAACGAAAAGGCCATTGCATTTGTAGCATGTTTAAATATTTATATTAAATGACTCAATGGCATAACTTTTTACAGCTGCTTGCACTAAAATATATTTATTTTGAATTCATATTTTTCTGATTGCACATCCTGCTGCACTTTCATCCACTTTTATATTGTCTTATTGATAATCCACAGGTTCCTGTACCTCCATCTCTTCAAGCGATGTGCTAATGCACTTTTGAGTTGTTGTATAGTACAGAGACTACAACAATCATTTTTACACATTTTTCTGGAGGATATTGTAGTAAACCACCTGACTGTTGCAAAACTCTGAAGCAACATTTTAACAATACCACACACCTCTTGATACCATGTTCTCTGTATACATGGTCCATGTTTTTTTCCCATGTATCACAGAAGTTAACAGGTGTATACAGGGATATAGGGTGTAACTACTCTGTCAAGATTCATGCACCATGAAACCCACCTTCTTCTGTCAGGCGATTGAAATTGCAGTTCTCCCATATTGCATGCCTGTTGTGTAGCTCCTGACCATTTTGCCACAACATTCCTTATGATGCGTTTGTAGTCACAAAAGAGTTGCATATTTAGGGAACTATACTCTTTTCTGCAAATTAAGTTACTGGAAAATTTAATTCAGGTATGTGTGCAATTAATTGCACCAATCACAATATGAAAGATAGACTTTACATAAATCCTAGTGTTAAGACTGGATTGTCTGCATTTCACTGTCAGTGGGTCATTTTATAAAATGTGGTGCCATGACTGTCATGGCACTGCACATAGAGGTCAATGAGTGGCTTATGGAGGGAGTACCCTGTCCTAGCAATGCATCTCAGGGTTATCAGGACTTGCATGTCTGTGGTTAGGGTGCACTGCCAACTCATGTGATTTTGCATGGTGGTTCAAAACGAATTGATCTTGATTATGCTACTTTTTCTCATAAGGTATGCATTAGAGACCAAAAAGGTGAACTTGGATTGTCTTTTATTATATTATTGTATAATATCTATTATATTTTAAGTTTTATATACAGAATTTCTGTCTTTACTGTTTATTTCATGAGTTATCATTTGTCGAATCAGATTGGAACAGTAACAGTTGAGCGATACTGTTTATTTTTTAAAATACCAACAATAAAATGAAAGCTTAGATAAATATGTTACTGAAGTAAAAAAAATGTATGGCTACATGTATGAGCTTTGAACTTTATTGCCAGGCAACATAGTTGTCAGCAATTTCTTTTGGTGTTACATCCATAAACATAACAAGGTACATAGAAATATACGATACATGGCACCATCGCAACATTATATACAGTAATCACAGATATATAGAACAATATAGTAAAACAGAATTACATTCACTCTCAGTAATATATAATAATTCTTAGATAAAATAAACAAAATTTTTTATTGAGTGGAGGAGAATAGAAATCAGGAAGAGACAGATTAATCAGAGACTATGTTTAGCCATAGTGGCTGCAGTAGGAATTAGGCTGTTTTATGTCTAGTAGTTCTTGCCTTTAGTGACCATATTTCCTTGATGGTAATAACTGAAAGAGATGGTGAACCCAGCTGATTGTTGTCTTTCCTTATATTTCCAGCTTATTTCGTGACCTGGGATGTATAAAGGACCTCAATGAAGACCAGTTTCAGACCTACAATATTTTCTGCTGTCCAAATAACATTCTGCTGTTTATGTTTGGAGTGAACAGGAGCATTTCTATACTAGACTGTTATGGAGAAAATGGGGATGCTTTTAATGGCGACTCTATAAAACTGTACCAGCGCTGATTGGGACAGATTAGACTTTTAAAGTTGACGAAGAAAAAATATCCTCTGCAGAGCTTAATTTGATAAGACCAGTCATACTTTCATCTCATTTCAATCTGTGCATAATAGGTGACCCAAGAAAATGAAATAATTGTACCATGCTGACAGCAGCATAATTTATAAACAGGAGTGTTGGAGGAGATGAGTGTCTCCTAAAATCTACAATCATTATTACTGTTTTTAAGGAATCCAAATTAAGATAGTTAGCCAGCTGATCCACCTCTCACCTCATCCCCATCTGTGACCAGACCAATTAGGGTGTTGTCATCAGCAGACTTTAGCAGTTTAATATATGGGTCACTGGAGTTCCAGTCATTGGTGTACAGAGGGAAGAGGAGAGGGAACAAAACGTAGTCCTGAGGAGACCCAATGCTCAGGGTCAGGGGCCTTGACAGACATCTTCACTGTCTGACATCTGTTACTTCGAAAGTCAGAGATCTAGGGACATGTGGCATAGTTCACATTCAAACTGAGAAGTTTGCTGTGGAGAAGTTGTGGTGCAATTGTATTAAATGCAAAAGTGAAACTCATAAATGAGATCCTGGCATATGTAACTGGAGAGTGTAAATACTGCATGATGTAGAGGTGAGCCATGTTCACTGTATCCTCAAAGCAGAACCTTAGTGGGTCAAGGAGAGGATTTGTGCCAGATCTGAGATGTCGAAGAATCAGACATTCAAATAACTTCATTACTACAGAGGTCTGTGCTACTGGCCTATAATCATTTAGACTGAAAGTGTTTTGCTTCTTAGTTACACAGATGGTTGTAGATTTTTTAAAACAGGCTTTGCATTGGACCAATGACTGAGTGAGCATTTCTGTAAATACTGATCAGAATAATGCTTTAGTGTGGATGGCAAGATGTTACTTGGACCAGGAGCTTTATGACATTTCACGTTTGAAACAGCAAACTGAGTTTATGTTCAGAAATGCTGAAAGGGAAGATGCAATTAAACTGTAGGAGAGATAAGTTATGTAGATTGATCTTTTGATTAAAAATTCCAAAAAGGAATGGAATTCACCCTTTCATAAAACAATTTCTAGTTTAATATGCAAAAAAAATGTCATAATTCAACTACAAATTGTTCACTGTTCAAATATCATACCTAAAATTGGCAAAGATGTACCCAGGGCAAGTTAAAGCTTGTAAGTGATATCATCAAGCGCCTTCATCACTAGGTTTTTGGGAATTTTTCTTTTGAGAATGCCCTTCCACTTTAGGCAGAAAAATGTTTACATATCTCTCCCAAACAGCCTTGGATTTAAATTACTCCAAATGTCTTAACATCTATATTTAGAGTAGCTTATTCATTAATGTAAATTGATTCATTAATTAATTAATTCATTCATTCAATTAAAGTAGCTACTCATTAATACAATTCTAAAGTGAACCCTATGTAAAGAACCATTTTGGGTGGAGTGCCAAGTTTCATGGATTGTTTTTGGAGGTATGGTGTTTTCATTTGTTTCATTAGGCTTTATTTTCTTTTTGTGTTATGTTTCCAAAATAAATAGAATAAAGGGAGAGAAGAATATTCCACCTTAAAATTGCTACTGAATGACAATTAGGTCAGTCTTAGAACAGCAATGTGTAAATAAAGAATTATAAGAATGATCTTGATTTTGCTTCTTATTGAGGTTGACCAGATAATAATAGGTGATAATATTGAATTACCAAATATATACTTCTAAAACAAATTAGCAAAACAATCATCGCAGTCTAACACCAAGTCTTTTCCGCTTCAGGGATATCAGTCTGTCCAGTTAGGAAGCATAAGTGATTGTGAATCAACTTCACCTACTTTGGTGCAAATGAAAGTGACAACATGTGCACTAGAGAGGCAGCAGAAAGACAACCCCCACCCCCCAAAAAGGGAATGGTTTTAAAGGTGGTGCCCACAGACAATTACTGTCTGCTTATTCTTCCTGACTGATTCTTCACTAGTTTTGCATTTTCTAGTGTCCTTGTCACTACTGGCAGCATGAGGCGGTACCTGCAGCCGATTCAGGTTGTACAGGAGTCCAGCTCCTCCGGAATGGCACATCCATATGTGCCTCTGCAAGAAGGTTTTCTGTGACTTCCATCCCAGTCTGAAAAGCACGGAGGAGGTACCAGATGATGGGCTGCAGCATTTTGCAGCAACATTTTGAACTAACTTGACGCTGCATAAAGAATGATTTGAGCAGCAAGTGTACACCGCATTGCTGTAGTCAATCCTACTAGAAATAAATGCATGAATTAATTCCTCAGTATCTTGCATATCTAGAATTACAACTTAATCTTCCAACATTTTTAACATGAAAAAAGCAGGTTTTGTAATGTTTTAAATGACATGCTAGTGTCAAAGATAACATCTAAACTGCATGCTGATTCACCAAATCTAATACAGTTAAAACACAACAGAATGTTGTTGTAGTCAGCATCTTTGCCTCCAATAACGAACATTTCTGTTTTTCTGTATTCAGAGACAACCACTCCTTTAACTCACTAACAAAATTAATTAAGGACAGCCTCAAAGAAAGGTCATTCGGTTTAAGAGAAAGGTATAATTGGGTGTTACCTGCATACTAGTAAATCACAAAATCACAAGGGGTGCTGGAGCCTATTCCAGCAAGAATACGATGCAAGGCTGGAACAAAGCCTGGACAAGGCACACGCCCTTCCCACATACTAGGGCCAATTCAGTACCGCCAATTGTCCTAAAAGGTTCCAATACTGAGCCCAGCAGGATACTGTTATTAATGCTAAGAACATCGTTTGAGCTTTTTACGAGTTTAGTTTGGATTGGGTCTGAGGAACAAGTAGAAGGTTTCATTTTAAAAATTAAAGCTCTGACTTCTTGTTCAGATACCAAATTAAAATTACTAAACTTGTGTGAACAAGACAAAACAGGGTTTGCTACTCTAACATTAAGTTTGCAAGGTGATGCTGAAATCTGGAAATGTATGTTGTCAATTTTCTCAATAAAAAAATTCCTAAAGTCCACTAATGTCTGTAGGCACAGTATTTTACATTGTAGTTCAGAATTACCATTTATTATATCAGACACTGTTCTAAACAATAGACAAGTATTATTACTGTTGCTATCTATTAGTCTTGAATAGTTGTCAGAGAGGGCTACGAAGATAGAATTTTATACTTATTTATAAGTACAGATTTAGACATATTACCTGAAATACATATTAATGGGTTTTGATAATGAGATATCAATAAATAAAAATGCCTAATAATTTCTAGCTTTTATTTGAATATATGCATTAGTAAATATCTTGTGAGGTGGTGAGGCAGCCTTCTGCTGTTATGCACCTATAATCTGGAATAGTTTACCAATAGAAACTTGCCAGGCTAATAAGGTGGAGCACTTTAAAAAACTGCTATAAACTTATTATTTTAACCTGGCTTTCTCACAGCTTCATTTTAGTTTAACCCTGATATTCTGTATATGCATTTAATTATCATTTTTTATCGTGGGTCTGAAATCCATACTAACCCCTACTTTCTCTGCTGTTCTTTTTCCGGTTTTCTGTGGTGGCAATTTTTGCCCCCACCACCCGATCAAAGCACCGTGCAGTCCCTACATTTGATGGATTGAAGGCCAGAGGTCCACATGACCATCATCATCTAATTCTTCCACATGAAACCTGTAAACCATGAGGACTAATTGAGATCATTTACTGTATGTTAGGTAGAATGCCAACAGTGGGCTAGGTGGTCTTGTGGCCTCGGAAACCCTACAGATTTTGTTTTTTTTTTTTTTCTCTAGCCATCCGGAGTTTTTTTTGCTTGTTTTTTCTGTCCTCCCTGGCCAGTGCCAGACCTTACTTTTATTCTATGTTAATTAGTATTACCTAATTTTATTTTATTTTTTTTCTTTCTTCATCCTGTAAAGCACTTTGAGTTACATCATTTGTATGAAAAAGTGCTATACAAATAAATGTTGTCTTTCCTGGAAGATGTACCACACCTTCAAAATCTTTTTATTTTTCAGAAACGTTATGATGACCAGCTGGGACGTGTTTCTAAAGAAAGAAACAATTCTTGGATGGAATGTTAGGTTATTGCAGGACACCATCAATTATAAACACTCAAAATACATTTCTTAAACCGATGTTTTATATTATTTGAAATTGGAAAAAATCAAATTCTCAGTTAGAGGATCTGTACAAAATTTTTTCAAAACCTGGCAGGATTTAATCAATATTATTTTAGAATAAGAGAAATAACTATTACCGCATTTAATTCCCTTCTCCATCTCTTATTTACATAGATATTTATTTCTCCCTTTCTTTTGTTTAATGTTGCCTTATTAAAAAGCCCTAAGCAATTTTCCTTTAGCTAAGCTCTCCTTCTCAGGGGTGGGGGTTGATTTGTCTTCAATTTTGTTGGGTTATAAATTGATCTATTTGTATGGAATGATTACAATGAAATTTAATAAAATAAAAATATATATAAAAAAAAAAAAATTCATTTCTTAATATTTGCTAATCTATCTCCATGTCCCTGTGTACCGCTCTCAGATCCGGCACGATTATAATAATTAAATAATCCGGGGCACGAGTGACCAACACTACTTTCTACTACACCACTTTAAATTATAGAGACACACCAGCAAGAGCAGGATAAAGTTGAAATGATTATTGATAGACAATACACATTATAACCAGGACAACAACAACAATAACAGAAAACCTTATATGTATAATATCGCGCTGCAGCGCTCCCCTTCCCCGCACAAATCACAACACAAACCCTAGAAAACATACATTACTAATAAGGATTTTAGCAGATGGAAAACACAAAAAAAAAGAACAATGAATTTATAGTTTTTTTTAAAGTCTTATCTGAACCGTAGCGTTGAGCTCCATCTAGCGTGGGGAAATGAGGCGCCGACCATATATCTTATTCCGGGAAATGTATTTGATTAACAGTTCCTAGTGCTGGCCCGTCAAGTCCTCTCCCATATGCCTTCCTCTCGAAAGAAAAAATAATTTGGCTTTCAATGAACCCGGGTTCACCTGACGATATCCAATAGTGTTAATCCTTTCCCTTGTGCCTTTTCCTGTTATGGCTTCCTCCTCCTCTTTCCTCGCTCCTCTTCTTTTTTCCCGCCACCTATTTACAAACGGATAGCTCCTCCCCGTACAGTCTGTTGGCCCTCCAAGCCAGGAGCTCCCCTCCCTCTGTATCAAGGGCTGGCCTTGCACATAAAGGCGTACCACTAAAACAGGTATGGGAAAAGGTACAAACTTACAGGTACATAACACATATTCCGGTCGACCGTTACAGAGTTCCCCTCCCCAAACCCTCCATGGGGACATAGTAGGGTTTCATGTTGGTGACATGGAATGTATCTGTTTTCATGTTACTGTCAGTGTGCCATTGGACTTGGTAATTAACGGGCCCTAATTGTTTTAATATTGTGGCTGGACCAAACCATTTTGGCGCTAGCTTAGATGTAAATCTGGATGATGCTTTTGAGATGTAGTGTGTCCTCAGCCAAAGCCGGTCCCCTTCAGAATATGTAACCTTCTTTTGGCGCTTATTGTAAAACCGGGCTTGTTTAGCCTTGGAATGCACCAATCTCTCTTTAACCATATCTTTTAAATTTTCTAACTGCAAAACTTTGCAATATTGGAATGAATCAGGAGTTGGGGGAGTGACAAGCCGCTCAAGGGGACCCAATATCTGTCTTCCGAGAGCCAAACAAGCAGGCGATTCACCAGTACTCTCATGCCACGCGGAATTGAGGGCCATTCTTAACTCTGGAAGCCTCTGATCCCAATCCTGGTGGCGGGTACCGACATAGGAGGCTATCATAGTTTTCAGGGTACGATTCACTCGCTCCGTGAGGTTGGATTGTGGATGGTAGGCTGTGGTTTTCTTATGGGTTACCCCCCATTCCTTCATGAAACTTTCCATCTCAGAGCTGGTAAATTGTGGACCTCTATCGGAAACGATGACCTTTGGAACCCCCCAGCGGGTAAACATCTCATTCCTTAGGATGGAGCACAGCCGTTCAGTTGTTAAATTTGGCAAAGGAAAAAGCTCCACCCATTTAGAGTAATAATCTACCACCACTACCAGGACGGTCCTCTTGTTCTTACTTGGAGGTAATGGACCCATAATGTCAATTCCCCACATCTCTCCTGGTTCAGTGATATTTGTTGATTGCAGTTGTCCTGCCGGAAGCCCAGGTGGGTTTTTGTACTGCTGGCATATGGTACAGGTTCTCACATGTTTCCACACGTCCTTCCTCACGGTGGGCCACCAGGCTACCTCTAATATCTTTTTTAGAGTCTTCAATCTGCCAAGGTGACCGCCGAAAGGGCTGTCATGAAAATAAGCCAAGAACTCTGGAAGAAGAGCCTCGGGGACGACTAGTTGGTATTTCTCACCCCCGAGTTTCGATGGCACACAGCGATACAATATCGCTTGGAGTTCTTGGAAATGAATGCGTCCCGTCCGCGACCCAGAGTTCTCCCTTACCTCCCGACAAACCAGACTGTTATCCTGGGCTCAGGCTATATCTGATACGTCAAGTGGAAGGTCCCAACGCCGAGTCGAAATCAGGGCAATTGACGAAACTTACCTAGGCTCTGGAACCCGAGACAGTGCATCTGGAACCACATTTCCACAACCCCTTCGATAAAAAACCTTAAAGGTGAACTGCTGGAGACGAAGAACCCATCTGGTGAGTCGTGAGGACATCTTCGAGCAGTTAAATGCCCAAGCCAGAGCACGGTGGTCAGTATACACCTCGAATAATGATCCCTCAAGATAATGATGCCACTTTTCCACTGCCCACACGACTGCGAGACACTCCTTCTCGGATGCTGATTAGTTTAGTTCGGGGCCACAGAGAGACCTTGATGCATAGGCAATTACTCGTTCTTCTCCCTTTTTGAATTGCGTTAATACAGCCCCAAGCCCCACATTACTAGCGTCGGTCTGGACTTGGAAGGTGAGCAGTGGAATAGGTTGTGCCAAAACTGGAGGTTCCATCAGATGTTTCTTCAGATGCTCAAATGCCTTTTGGCACCCTGGAGTCCATTGCCATGAGGTTCCCTTCTTCAGCAGGCGATGTAATGGGTCTGCAGTGTCTGCTAATCTGGGTATGAACTTGTGGAACCAACCCACCATTCCCAAGAAACGCTGAAGGGATTTAATGTCCGAAGGTGGTGGGTAGTCCACAAGGGCCATGATTTTCTCTGGATCCACCCCAATACCTTTTGCTGATACCACATGACCGAGGAAGGTAAGTTGAGATTGTCCGAGGTGACACTTACTGATGTTTAGGGTCAGTTGAGCCTGCTGAAGCCGATAGAAGATCTCATTTAGGTCCCGGAGGTGTTGCTCTATTGACGAAGAGAAGACAATGATATCATCAATATAGACAAAACAGTTCTTCCCAATCAGCCCCCGCAGCACTTGTTCCATTAAGCGTTGAAAAGATGCCCCTGCATTCTTCAGGCCGAAAGGCATTACTCGGAATTGGAATAAGCCATCAGGAGTGATCACAGCAGTCTTGGCCACACTGTCTTCTCCCATGCATACCTGCCAATATCCCGATTGTAAATCCAAAGTGCTAAAACCACTGCGCTGTGTAAGGATTCTAAAATTTCATGCACCAGGGGCATAGGATATGCATCACTGGTAGTTTTGGCATTCAGTCCACGGTAATCAACACAAAAACGAAAGGTTCCATTGGTCTTACGCACCAAAACCACCGGGGATGCCCAGGCCGAGGTAGAGGTTTCAAGAATACCTTCCAGCAGCATACGATCAACCCACTCTTTGATAACCTTTCTCTTCATAGGAGAGACCCTGTAAGCTCTTTGACGGACAGGGACTTCATCAACGGTGTATATATGATGGTGAATAACCTCCGTACTCCCAAGTTTGTCCGTCCATACCATGGGCCATCTCCTCAGAATAGGTTGCACCTCGCAGTGCTGAGAACAAATCCTTTCCTCCACAGGGCTGATATCTTTAACTGGTACTGCAAAATAGTAATTTACTTTTGGCCAGTGTAATTCATCACGCCCTCTTACCTCAAAACTGAACACCCCCCCTCCAGGCATTACGTATTCATGAGTCCTGGGGTGTAAAATGATGTCGGCTGCCACGATGGAATCCAGCCCTAGGAGCAGTGGCATAGACAGGAATGCATCCTCCAAGACATACACCTCGACTTCCCAAGATATATTTTGCAATTTAAACTGCATTCGAACCTTGCCACTATCTTCATATGCTTGCCCGTCTGCCAAGAAGAACTTTACTGTGCCGCCTCCCTTCAGTAGCTCGCCGGGCAACCTTATTTTTTCCCACAAGCTGCGATTAATTAAGGTAAACGTGCTCCCTGTATCAATGACCGCATCCCCGATGATGTCCCGCACACTCACCGGTACCACTAGTAAGGGCAACTGTGCGCTTAACATGGTGAGCTCAGCCCCCACTGACCGGTCCTTGTCCTTCGGATATTTGACCTTGGGTGCATCTCTGCTAGAAGTGTCTCTGGGAGGATCTTTTTTACCCCTCATAGCAGCCCAATCCTTCTCGATCAAGGATCCGATTTTTACCATGGACTGTACAGAACTCACCGTGCCCCTAAGTGCTACCGCTAGCCGCGGGTTACAAGCACCCAGAATGCATCTAACCATGTGTTCTTCTGACATATTGGGGTTCCATTTTAGACAGACCGCACGGTATTCGTAAACAAAGTCTCTGATGGGTTGAGATGGACCCTGCCGAGCGGCCAGGAGCTGTTCTTCGACTTCAGTTTGGTAGTCAGCAGGTAAGAAGGCCTCCAAAAAAGCCGTATGGAAAGATGCCCAGTCCTTAATATTATTCTTTTCCGCCTGCCACCAGTGGCGCGCTGGTCCCTGTAGAGACGTACTCAAGAAGCCCATCAATTCAGCTAGCGTTAATGGGTGCAGTTCTAAAAATGCGTCTGCTTGTTCAATGAATTGAAGCACCTCTGCCGATTTACAGGAGGTTTCCAGTTTTGGAAACTCCAGCCGTACAGCAGCTGCAGCAGTAGAGGAGTAGGATGGCCGCGCTTCCACCAATAGCGTCGATCAGCGCGGAGTTTGAAAGTACGTAGTAATACTCCTCCTCATCGCGTCCTGTATTTCTACCTCCCATTGCTGATCGCGCCGCAGTAAGCAGTCTACCAGCTTTTGTTCCAGACTTCTTAGACGTACATGAACCCACTCCCGCAACTCAGCCACCGCCGAATCCACGTATCCATGCAGAGCTTCTTCCCGAGCTACCGCCCCTTCACTCATTTCATTTATCCGGACTTGAAGCTCGTCCAGCTGCACCTGCACCTCTGCCCATGGGGGCTGCAAGTTCAGTGAGGCATCCATAAATTCCTGACCCTGGCTCTTCGGAGTTGAAATATATAAAGTGTCTAGCAGGCTCGCTGCCTCATCCACCTCTTCTTGTGCTCTGACTGTAACGTGGCGACCTAGCAATTCACCTCGCTCCGGCGTTGCACAAGAGTCGACAAACCGCTGCTCAGTGCTCTCAGTCGACATCCTGACGGCTTGTGTGTGGCAAAAAAGAAATACGGTGGATTATATTTAGTCAACCGGCTCCCCGTACGGGCCACCAATAATCTGTACCGCTCTCAGATCCGGCACGATTATAATAATTAAATAATCCGGGGCGCGAGTGACCAACACTACTTTCTACTACACCACTTTAAATTATAGAGACACACCAGCAAGAGCAGGATAAAGTTGAAATGATTATTGATAGACAATACACATTATAACCAGGACAACAACAACAATAACAGAAAACCTTATATGTATAATATCGCGCTGCAGCGCTCCCCTTCCCCGCACAAATCACAACATAAACCCTAGAAAACATACATTACTAATAAGGATTTTAGCAGATGGAAAACATAAAAAAAAAGAACAATGAATTTATAGTTTTTTTTAAAGTCTTATCTGAACCGTAGCGTTGAGCTCCGTCTAGCGTGGGGAAATGAGGTGCCGACCATATATCTTATTCCGGGAAATGTATTTGATTAACAGTTCCTAGTGCTGGCCTGTCAAGTCCTCTCCCGTATGCCTTCCTCTCGAAAGAAAAAAATAATTTGGCTTTCAATGAACCCGGGTTCACCTGACGATATCCAATAGTGTTAATCCTTTCCCTTGTGCCTTTTCCTGTTATGGCTTCCTCCTCCTCTTTCCTCACTCCTCTTCTTTTTTCCCGCCACCTATTTACAAACGGATAGCTCCTCCCCGTACAGTCTGTTGGCCCTCCAAGCCAGGAGCTCCCTTCCCTCTGTATCAAGGGCTGGCCTTGCACATAAAGGCGTACCACTAAAACAGGTATGGGAAAAGGTACAAACTTACAGGTACATAACACATATTCCGGTCGACCATTACACCTGGAATGTGAAAGGATGAAAAAAGTCCTCTCAGACACGAACAGCATGTGAAGGCACTTTGACCATTTCCATTATTAGCTTACTACTACATGCTATACTTTTTACATTTTCAAAACAGAATAATAATAAATAAGAAGACAAATAATTGAATCAAATTAATAATTTGTTGTTTTTTCTCCATTTCATGAGATAAATGTAATGATTACACTTAACTAAGGTATAAATATTTTTTGCTACAAGTTTCACTACAAATGGTAAGTCTTTTGAAATATGTTACTGTTATTGTTAATACTGTATATTTCTGTTATTGTTTCTATCATTTTAAAAAGGCATAATATGTTTAATAACATGCAAACTTCTACTTATAATTTATATAATGTATATAAAAGTAAAGGGTTACCAATGCAGCTTTATTAAATCCAAACTCATGGTAACTAGACTTTCTTAGATAGCTTCTGGGAGTGAAGATACATATTGTGTGTTAAAAGAGCTTATTGGTGGCTTTCCCAATAAACTAAGTATTTATTCAGTGAAGTTTTAAAGCTCATGAGAAAATGGCAGTTCAGGAAATGAAGTATAACCCATCATACTTCAATTACATAAATAAATATTAATATTTTCAATTGCCAATCTCACAGCATGTTTATTTCCATTTACTTTTGGCAGCATCAATCTTCTCTTCAATTAAATTATATTTACTATCTCTCCTGCATCATCAAGACACATCTAGCCTCTTTCCAATACTACAGTATAGAAACTTCATTAAAGTAATTTATTTTACCAAGTCTAAGCAGGATTTATTTTCTTATTTTGATACATACAGATATGGGGAACATATTATACTGAAAATAACTATTTAAAACCTTTCTTAAGTTAAGATTTCTAATATTTATTATCACTATTACATTTTAATAATTTTTCCAGTTTTGTCCCTTTACTAGTTCTATTTCTAAACCATGGGATTGCAGCTTCTTGTTCATACATTTATAGCTGACCATAGTCAAACATCATTTAAGTGTTTTATACGTTATTTATGTTTATGCTTACTGTTTGCATCGATTTCAAAATACAGCTGAAAGTTCTCAACACTTGATATAACATAAAGTATATCAAACAAACTGTTAACAGTAGAGAAAAAGACACCATTTGTTACATGCACCATACAAAAAGAGTGAATGAGTATATTTGGGAAATAATGATATGTATCATAGAGAGGGGGGGGAATCTACACAAAACATGATAACTTTAAGAGTTTAACTTTGTTCATATATTTCTGGTAATAATTACCCTTTGAAAGTAAAGTGCTAATTTTACAGATTTAGAATAATTATCTCATAATTTTTAGATAGATAGATAGATAGATAGATAGATAGATAGATAGATAGATAGATAGATAGATAGATAGATAGATAGATAGATAGATAGAAACAGTATTTATTTATTTATTTATTTATTTATTAATTTAAGGAGCTTCTGTAAAAAGTCAATTTTTCTCCTGGGGACAAATAAAGATCTATCTATCTATCTATACTGTATATATACTATATACTTTTATATACAGTATATAAAATTGCATACACTAGAGTGACTAAAAACTGAGTGAGGCATTATGAAGGTGCATTGCTGTTAAAGGAGCCCCAGTAGTGCTTCTTGACACACTTCTACTGAATGATTCATTCACTGAAAGTATTCAGTGCAAGTGTGTCAAAGACAGGATGTGTAGCATTGTTCATAATGGCACTCAGCTTTATTTTCATTCTCTCCATGTGTCCTACAACTGAACTTGCTCTTTTCAAAGTCAAAATGAACTTTATTGTCATCTCAACCATATACAGGTATACAGATAGACGAAATTGCGAAGCTCAGGGTCCACAGTGTAACAACATGACGTGCAAATAAAAAATTAAAAATAGAATTAAAATTTAAACTTAAAATTAAAACACAAACAAGACAAGACATTGTGCAAAGACAAGACAAAGCAGTAGCAGCAATATTGATGTGTAAGATATGTAATATAATAAATAAATAATAGATATAGATAATACATAAATTATCAGTGTATGTTGTTTAAGATGTGTAAACAATGACAGGTCAGAATGTTTCACAGCAGAAGGATATCAAGAGTGTCAAAATACTTAAAGGTCAGTATGAGATTTTCAGTTCTTCTCTACATGCCCACTAATCTTTGCAGGTAAGTGGCTTACATGTATAAAAGATCTGTTTTTAGAGGTGGTTGAGGCAGTGTGGAAGGTCCCAGGGGGCAGCCTGGTGTTAAGGAGTCTAACATCTTGGGGGTAAAAACTCTCCTGCAGCCTGGCAGATCTGGCTTTGATGCTGCAGTATCTTCTCTTGGATGGCAGAAGTGTGAAAAGTCCATGTGAGGGGTGTAAGGGGTCCTGCACAATGCTGCAGACCTTGCGGATACTGCATTTGTAAAATATGTCCTCTAGTGAAGGTAGAGGCACCCCAATAATATTCTCTGCTGTCTTCACTATCCTTTGCATGCGCTTGTGGTCGGATATGTTGCAGTTGCCATACCAGAGAGTGATGCAGCTGGTCAGAACACTCTCAATGCTGCCTCTGTAGAACATGGTGAGGATGGAAGGGGGAAGACTTGCTCGCTTCAGTCGCCTCAGGAAGTGTAGTCTCTGCTGGGCTTTCTTGATTAGTGATGAGGTGTTAAGTGTCCACGTAAGTTCCTCAGTTATGTGCACACCGAGGAACTTGGTACTCCTAACAGTCTCCACATCTAAACCGTTGATGCTGAGTGGGATGTGGGCAGGATGTGATTTTCTGAAGTACACGATTATCTCTTTGGTCTTGTCGACATTGAGAGATACATTGTTGTCTTCACACCATGCAACCAGCCAATCCACCTCATCTCTGTATGCTGTTTCATCATCAATGCTCATCAGTCCCAGCACCGTCATATCATCCGCAAACTTGATGATGTGGTTGGTGTTGTGCGTGGCTGTGTAGTCGTGAGTCAGCAGGGTGAACAGCAGTGGACTAAGCACGCAGCCCTGCGGTGTTCCAGTGCTCAGTGTGATGATGCTGGAAGTGTAGCCCATCCGAACATCCTCTATGCATTTGGAGATGTAGCCAGTCACAGAGTCTGTGACAGCTGACTCCATGAATTGTTTTAAAAAACAACTCAAAACAGCATCTGTTCAGGAAGGCTTTTAGCTCTACTTGACTTTATTACCCTTTTCTCAGTTTACTTCTCTGTCAAGATGCTAATGTAACCTGTGTGTGTGTGTGCTAGACCATCAATTATGTTGTCTGTTTTTTTTTTTTCAGAATTCACTGTCTTAATCTTCTTTATTTATTTATCTGGTTTGTACAATGCTATATACTGTATACGCTGCCGTTCTTTATTATATTCTGTAAGTGCCTTGAGCATGGGAAAGGCGCTATATAAATAAAATGTATTATTATTATTATTACTCCTCCAGATTGATGGAGTCACCATCCATAGCAGCCTCCCTGAAAATGTCCCAGTCTGTTAATTTGAAGCAGTCTTGGAGAGCTGAAACAGCACCAACCTGCCACACTCTGATGCTCTTGTGGGCTGGTTTAGTGCACTTCAGCAAGGACTTGTATGCAGGAACCATAAAAACGCTGATATGATCTGAACAGCCGAGGTGGGGGTGGGGTAGGGCCTTGTAGGTGTCAGGAGTGCTTGTGTAAAAATTGTCCAGACAGCTTCCCCTTCTAGTAGCAAAGTTCACATTCTGGATGAATGATTGAAGTCTCCAGCAATAATGAAAAATGCCTCGGGGTGAATCGTTTGCAGTTTGCTGATGATCTCGTAGAGTTCCGCTAGCGCCTGGTTAGCATTTGCACTAGGCGGGAGGTACACAGCAACCACCAGCACGTAACTATATTCCCTCGGCAGGTAGAAAGGCTAACACCTTACTGATAAAAACTCTATCTGCTGGGAGCAGTGTCGCACAACTTAGGTAGCGCTTGTACACCACTCTCTGTTCACATAAACACACAGTTCCACCCCCACCCCCACCCCACGGGTCTTACTGGACAAAGAAGTGTCTCTGTCTACTTGGATGATGCTCAGTCCGTCTAGCTGGATGGCCGAGTCTGCAATGTTTTCCTGGAGCCATGTCTCCGTGAAAATAAAGATGCAACAGTCTCTCATTTCCCCCTGCTTGGCCCACTGCAGCTTTATAGAATCCAGCTTGTTGTCGAGCGATCAGACGTTTGCAAGCAGAATAGATGGTATCGCAGGTCTGGTTGGGTTAGTTTTTAGCCTTGTGCTAACACCGCCACGTTTTAATTAGCTTGTTGATTCAGTGGGCCTCTCTTGAATTGATGTTACCTGACCAGCACACCACAGCATAGAAAATCACACTGGCCATCATAAAGATGTAGAACATGTAAATGTCATTTCCCACATTAAAGGAACACAGTCTCCTAAGGAAAAAGAGCCTGCTCTGTCCTTTCTTATATAGTTTCCGTTCCGAGACCAGTCCAACCTGTCATTAATGTGGATCCTCAAGTACTTGTAGGAGTGGACCACAAATACATCCTTTCCCTAAAAAGTGACCGGACATAGAGGCTCTTTGGTGCGGCAAAAGTCAATAACCATTCCCTTGGTTTTGCTGATGTTAAGATGCAGACAATTCTCTTTTCACCAAGAAATAAAGTTCTCACCCTGACTCCTATATTCTTCCTCATACCCTTTATGAATCCACCCCATAAGTGAAGAATCATCTGAGAATTTCTGCAAGTGTCATGACCTGGTGTTATATTTATTTATAATCTGATGTGAATGGAATGAAAAGCAAAGGAGACAGGACTGTTCCTTGTGGTGCCAAGGACCATTATCCAGGACTTCATAGGCTCCTCCACCTGCATATCTCTGAGTTTACCCCTAAGCATGGATGGCTGGATAGTATTGAAGGCACTGATGAAATCAGAATAATTCTCACAGTGCTTCCAGCTTTGTCCAGTTGAGAGTAAGCCTTGTGGAGCTGATAGATAATTGCATCCTCCACTCTAATTTTTGTCTGATACACAAACTGCAGTGCATCCAGGTGGTCTACCACAGGTGGACTCATAATGTCTAGGACCAGTCTCTCAAAGGTGTTCATGATGTGAGATGTAAGTGCCACTGGTCTGTAGTCATTAGGAGCAGACAGTTGTTTTTGGAACAGGAATAATGCAGGATGTTTTCCACAGCAGAAGTGTTTTCTGAAGCCTTAGGGACAGACTGAACAGGTGACAGAGGATACCACAAAGTTGTTCAGCACAGGCCTTAAGATCTGATCTTGCAGTTTTGCCTTTTGTGAAGTTTCCTCAGTTGTCACCTTTCTTGGTCTTCGCTTATGGACAGCCTATACTAATTGTCAGAGGTGGGCTGGTCACTGCCTATTCCAGTTAATATGGTTGGAGTTGTTGATGTAATAGTGATATTGTGAGGAGACTGGTCATTGGAAGAAGGTGGCAGTGGAAGTTAAAATCGATTAAAAAATTGGATAAGGTCTTCAGCCTTGTCCACATCCCCTTATGGCATGTAAGCCCATGGATTGCTTGAGTCTAGTAATTATGCCCAGTCCATTCCAGACATCTTTCAAGTTTTTCGGAGTGAGTTTGTTTTCCATTTTAGAAATATTTTACATAATGCATCCTGCATTTTCTGATAACCATGGCACTGTGTACGCTTATTCTACGAAACTGTTAAGAATCCACTCTGCCAAAATATTGTATTCTTAATAAAATATATCACATTATTTAAATTCCTTAAGAGTGAAATGCAGATCTCATGTTCTCCTGTTTATGTTATTAATTGAATATTTTGTGTATTTCCTCTAATCACAATCAGTAAGAACCTAATACTTTCGAGTATTTTTGGAAAGATGGGAGATACTGCATGACAATCAGGCACAGAAATTCCAAAGATATTGTGAAGGAATGTCAAAGATGCAGTATAGGATAATGCATTTATCCCCATGTTAAGAACCTAGAATGAGTATTGATTTTGATTAAACTACCTTTATTAATAGTGATTGCAGTAGTTAGCATATCTTCAGCATCCTTTGGTTCAAATCCGAATAAGGTCACTATTAGTGTAGCATTTGCATTTTTTTAAATATTTGTGCAGATTTTCTTTAAGTAATCTAAGGCCCTTCCACATCCCAACGATATGTGGATGAAGTTCATTATCATTTAAGAATTTGCTGGTTGTGTGTGTTAATAAGTGTGTTTTTTATTGGACTGGCCTCCATTTGCATGGCTGGTCCCTATCCTGCCTCAGGTGCTGCCTGTAAGGCATGTTCTGGACTCCCTTACTCCTGATTTGCAAAAAACACTTTAGGAAGTTAATGAATGACTCGGTGTGTATGAAAGGCTCAACCAGTGGAGGCTTTTCAAAAAAGGGAAATACAGCACCAACACATAATGTAAAAGATGAAAAAAGCACACACAAAACATTTCAGGAACAGGTATAATTTGTATCACTGTACTTTGTATAAATCTTTTTGGCAAAGAAAGCATTTCACATTTCCTTTTTTCTACTATTTGATTTTGATTCCCAAAGCCTGCTATAAATTTAAAGTGAAGAAACACTATGACATGCATAAAGAGCAAAACCAAAAGTTAATATTCATTGTGTGGTCAATTATGTTAAGAGTATTTAAAGTCAGAAAGGGACAAACCTAATGGAGTTTAATTTGTCATTGGCCTCTTTTACTCTAGTACTCTTTCACTTGTAATTGTTGGCTAAACACTTGAGTTGTCTCTAAAAAATATATTGGGGGCTGCAAGTAGCTTTGAACAAGAGCCATGTACTATAGTTTGAGCAAACAGAAATAAGAATCTTTGCTTTGCCTAACTATGCTTATAGATATTTCTTCTCCAAATACATCACCCACTATTCACAAACAATGATGTGATTACTTGACAGCAAGTAAGATCAATTTTCAGACTTTAACATAACTTTAAACAAATAAAAATCAAATATAATATGTATTTATAAACATCATCTGTGTTTATCTTTCAATAGAATAAGTTTCAAAAGCAGAAGAAATTTTTTGTTTAGAATATTAAATAGTCTCAGTCATTGCTGTAAAAAAACATGCAAATAATGGCTGAATTCCTCATAGATGCTCATTACAACAATCATTTTATGAATAACATAAAGTGGCTGTTAGCTTACCTCACAAGAAGAATAATTAACAAAGCAAATATAATTCTACTGCATACCAACAGGCATTTATCTTCACAAATGTTCAGTAAAGCAGGTGAAGCAGCACTGTAATCATGCAAAATATCTTTGTTTGAAATAGAAAATGCATTGTATAGTAAACAACGTGATTTTAAGGTGTATGCAAATGGTTATTTTAATTTATACATTTTCCACCTGTATTTCTGACTTATTTATCGCCCTCAGATTGGTGATCTTATAAATAAATACTTGCAAAATTTATTGTACCTATATGTTAAAAAATTAGTCAAGCATTTTGCTCTATGAATAATAAAACAGATTATAGACCTGAATAACTTTTTTTCACATTTTTCAGATATTCCATTATTTATATCTGTTGACAGGTTTATTTAATTCTGCAGATGTTTACCCTTCACGGTAATTAAGCCCAGGCACCTTTGCGAGTGATTTCCATCATATGTCAAAACTGCCTGACAAAAACAAGCAACACTTTATTGTAAAGCTATATGAAGTGTCATCGTATCTTGATAGATAATTAGGGAATGTGAATTATATTTTTTTCTTTTGGTACTTTATGAACAATGTCAGGAGCATGAAAACTTTAATTCTCTCTTAATAAGATCTGCTGTGTGCCATAATTACACAAGTTGTGCTTCAATGATTATAATTCAATATATTACCTGTGTTTTAAAGTGTTTTAAAGTTTTACTTAATTGTATGTTCTAACTGATTAAGTATTTTACCCTGAATGTAATACTTTCAGTTAATGAAAAGATTAATATTATGAATGGAACAGTTTGCTTTTTTGTGAACCTGCTCTCATTAGTTTATTAGTAAATATAGTAAAATCCCACATTTTTGGTGGAAATTAATATGTTTGTTAAAATACAATTATGAATCATTTATGATTATGATTCCTAACTTTTTTTTTACGCTTGTTATCATTCTGCAAGTAGTCTTCTGGGGGTTCAGATTACAAAGAGAATAAATTATGATTCACAGTTATTCTTTGGAGATCCCTTTTGCTGTGTCCTGAGAAATAGGAAAGCAGGTTGCCAGAGTGCACCGTTTCTGGCATTCTCACAAACGTTCTACTATTTAGCTCCAAATAGAAACTACAAGAGCTGGACATGATGATATTCTATTCTACTGCAGAGTTTCTGTGAAAACTGGGTAGACATTATATAAACAGACCAGCAAATATTGTCTCTCCTGCTTTTTTTTGTTTTGTTTGTGTCCGTATTGCAGGCTAAAAAAAGCAATATCACTAAAGAAATACTAAAATGACTTGGACCAAACTTAGTTTTGACAACAAAGTATGGGCTTTATTTAGTTCGAACAGTCTTATTTTCTTTCACAGATCCTTAATAACACTGTAAGCCATCATGTCACACGGACTCTGTGTATTCTCTTGCTGTTAAGCATTAACACCTATTTATTTCTTTATCTCACCAATGTCAAAAGCACACTAAACAACATGTACTATCACAATAATTAACAATCTCTTAATCTCATACATCTTGTTAGTTAAATTGCAGGATAAGTCAAAATTATAACATGACTCTCAATTTTTATTACATTTCTTGCATTGACAGTTCATTAGCTCTAAACTGTATCATAATGGAATCTGAGCTTATAAGGCATGCATGTTTAATGCACGTTCATTTAAACGCTGAATTTCACTGTTTGTCTTTGGTGATCTTTAAATGCTGCTGACAGTTCAGACTGAAAACCCACCCACCCCACACTCCAATTCAATAGGCAACTGATTTATTCCACAAGAAAGGCACAGATACCCCTAAAGTATAAATTACTGGGATAAAAAACATGAATAGATTCATAACAGTTAATTAAAGCATAATATTTAAAATTACTCACCAGTACCACAAGATCTGTGCAATATCTAAAATGTAACATTTTTATACCATTGCAGTTTGGTTAACTCACTTTGTTGGCCTTGTAAATGTGAAACCACCAGCATATGTGGACGGTGCTGCTAATTAGATACATCTCTTAATGGCAGCAGTATGCCAGTGTCAAGAAACTGCCAGAAACTTCCAATTTGGTAGGCCTCTCCAACAACTCAATAAGCAAACCATAATTCTGAGACCAGAAAATAATCACAAATCCTGTTATTAAAGATATATTATACATGCAGTGCATCATAGCTTATCACTCATTATGGAAACAAACAATAAATGCTTGCTAAAGGCTTGTAAGCTTAAAAAACATGAAAATTGTGTCCAAAAGAATTAGCTTAAATCATTCTTAATAACAATAATTTTCTACTAGTAAAATAAAAAGCAACAGATGCATACTTTCAATAAAACAATGTCACTGAAGTACTAATGCAGACATAGAAACTGTATGATAAATTGCAGGAAGTCAGGGAAACATGTCACACATATTGTGAAATTGCAAAGCCCACACGTTAAAAAATGCTAGTAAAAACAGTCAATTATTTTTAATATTCTGGAATATAAAAAATTATTATGTAGTTTATTAAGTCAAGTCAAACTACTTTACCAACAGCTTACAATAAAAAAGTAGTCTATTTGATGCTAATCTGTAATCTAGAATAAATCCATGTCTGCTGTACAATTCTCACTATTAGGTCTGTGACATTTTTTGTAACACACAAACAACACCTAACTATTAAAATGAGTTTCACATCATAATGAGTCGAAGTTGATGAGGTTGGATGTTGATGAAAGAAAGTCATGCTAAAGTGGTTAGGCTGTGAAAACTGAAAAGCAAAGACAGATCTTCTCACTGATGCGTAAAGTAATTAGCAGAGTGATCATAACCTGTAGGAATGTGCTAAACCATTTTGAAGATGGCTGTGGAACAGTTATCCAGAACTTCAGCAGAGGATGAGTGAGAATGGCTTGCAAATAGCTTCTGCATCAGCTGTTGGATGAGTACTGTGAATTCCTAATTACATATAAGTATATCATAATGCTCAAGCATCACTTTTAGTGAAATACTTAATCTAATATTTGAGTATGCTTAATGCCAGAGATGTTGTCATGAAGATTCAGCATCATTATTTTTTCCAGGTAATATCTCTATGTCATAGCTGTTTTGATCATAGCAGATATTCATCAGAAACAAAAAGATGTCCAGAAAGCTGCCTTTCACAATTGGTCCTAGTCTCCCATTAGTTAATGTAATTTTCTTCCATATCAGCTTTGAAAAAAATACTTAAGTAAGTCAATGTCATTTTTGTAATTTCTCTTAAAACCTGCATTCCATTGGTAAAAAAAAGAAAAACTTCCAAAATACACTCAGAAAGAAAAACTTCTTTTTTGAATATATTGCAGAAGAGAGTAGGTTTCATAGTTTATACTAACCACAACATTCAGAATATTTAATAAGAGACTCCAAGATCACATTAAGAAATATAAGAACCTACTTACTGAGCCAACATTAAGCTCTTAAGGTGTCTATTGACCATTCAAATCCCAAGCCTCAAGCTGTACATCTTTCTGATTTTTTTGTGAATTATGGAAGTCACTATATGTAAACAGAATTAAGTTACAAAAAAAGTGCTAACATACCTGCACATTTTCACCATGACACAAAAAACCAAATGTAGCCAGTGCAATCTACAGTATACGAATGAAGTGAGGAAAAGTAAGATAACTTGAAACATTCCTTCATTTTCTAAAATGAAGAATTCATGTACATTTATTTTAACACTAAGGATTTACCCATAAATCCTGCTACAGATATTGTGGTTGTTACAGATGCTATCCTCTTAAGTGGATTTGTTTGCAAATTATGTCACCTGCATCAAAATCATTTAATAGTCTTTTCCTTTATACCTCTCCCTTCTTGGAGACAACAATCACAACTCAACAAGCACTGTTTTAGATAGATCTAGGCTTTTGTCACCAATAATAACATGCTGTAGAAGGTAATAAAAAATGCAAGTTGATCCTTTGTTTGGTGTAGACGTAGTGAAGCAGCTGACTGTATATTATTTGTTTTTATTTCAAGGATCTTAATAGTTGTATTTTTGGCAGTTGTCAGTTTTACGCTCACATTGTGCATGTTTAGTTGGCTTTTCTGTGTCTTGTACACTGAAGATATTGTTTGACAAACAAAATTCTAATTCTAATTTTAATATGCCTTTGACTAATTTTCTCAAAAAGACCGTCATTTTATTTTTGTTTACTTTATTTTCAGTTGTGCCTTAGCTGCAGCTGTGATTAATTTGTAAGTATGCATCAATTCAAGATGTTGCATTTAGTTGTGCTTGCTGTCCCACAAGAAAAGAGGAAGTTCTGCTCCATGTCAACTAGGCAAGCCCCCTACTTTTGGAATATACTGTTGAGCTGTCAAGAATGTGGACTCAAGAAGGCAACCAACTTAATATGATACAAACAATAGCATTACCTTTCCCTGTTACAATAGTTACACCCAGGTTAGCAATCGCAGTCTCCTGAAAACCTCTGAGCAATTCTATAGGAACTATATCTGAACATACTGTATTTCCTGTATCAATTTGGACAATATCAATTCCAAAACTCTGCCTAATATGACAGGCAATTAAGGTATGATTCTGCACCAATTCCACTGTACAGGCCATTGCATTAGAATAGGCCACTGCATTAGAATACCAACTTCCTTCTACCCAGATATATCCAGGGTGACAACAGTAAAATGGTTCAAAGACACCCTAGCTAGCTGAGTGATCCTAGCTGGATTCCCTAGTGCACTACATTATTTACCGAACGGCAGTTGACTTTGCTAGTGATCACATCCTTGATGAAGCAGATAAAACACAGAGACAGAAGGGGAAGAATAAGAACTCACAGGAAGCTGCTTCCAAATTGAGTCTATTGCCAATATATGCAGCTCGAGGACTACTTGCAAGATAAGATAAATAAACTTTACCAATTTAATTCTTTGCTAATTTCAAAGTGACCATTGATGATGATGTTAACAAGATATTTACAACAGGTTTTCACACTTTCAATCTGAATCCATCCATTATACACCAGAGTGCATTTCAGGGGAGTTTCTTCACATTTTACTTCTTTTGTTGTGTCATATTCCAAGCAGTTATACAGTGCAGCCAATGTGATGACATGATTTGAAAGATATTGTTGGCTGTTGAAAATGTAATCAAATTTAGCTGAATAGGTTGCTAGTCCAACTTTGACAGATCAGATGGTGTTTCAGATTTTTTCTTACCTGCAAATACTTGTGATTTTTGTCTGAGCATATACTTTTTCAGGAGGTGGTGAGGGCTTGTGTTTATGCAGCATCTTAATCTCTGTAGACACATCATGAATCAGGGTTTCTTACTGAAATGTTCGATAGCTTAACTTTGCTTCAACATAGCACACCAGAAATCACAATATGTGATAAAAGCTATACAACTAGAGTAGTGCATGAAAAATGTTAGTAGGGGATAAGGATACAGCAATAACATCATTTGAGTCAATTACATGGAAATTTTCCATTTTTTTTTATATGCCTTTAGGATTTCTTCAAAAATGATGGCAAACACAAATATGTCTTCATTTGAAGGTCTGGCCTTTCAATTTTATTAGGTGCTGCCTATACCTTGGCATATGAAATAGTACCATGAACCTAACAGTGACTAAGCATGTAACAGACTTGCCCTTGCTCTCGGGAGAAGCCTGCATGAGAATAATCCCCTTCAAGCACCAACAGGATGATGTAGAAAAAGAAGAGGTCAGAGTAGGCAGTTTTAAACCCCATTTGGCTCCCTTACCTGTCATGGAAAATAACCAAATGATTTATATGTTATAAAAAAAGAAAGAGAAAAAAGAGTAGAAAGCAACATTAATAACTGTTATATATTTTAAAATTGAAGTAATACATACATACATATATATATATATATATATATATACATACATACATACATACATATATATATATATATATATATATATATATATATATATATATATATTGTGGCAGGCAGCTGGCATCCATGCCCAGCCAGGATGCCCCTGCACACTATATTCAGGGGGAGCAGCCCTGGACACTGCCATACCTCCCCCTGGACTCTAGATGGCCGCCCCCCTGGGGTGGAGCAGTGCCTTGGTTTCCCATAGGGCTCCCTGGGAATTGAATTTGGGTGCAGCCCTGTTGGGTACTGCAGGCACCGCCAGGGGGTGCTGTGTTCGGGACTCCTGAGCCCATGTGGGCAGTATATTCATCACACCCGGAAGTGCAGCCAGAACTTGGTGATCAAGCAAATGGAACACTTCTGGGTGAACTATAAAAGGAGCCAGCAACCACCACTCAACGGCCAGAGTTGGGTGGGAGGAGGACAAAGCTTTCTGGGTGCTATATAGCATAATCTTACAATATATATACATATATATATACTGTATAGTGGCGGATGGCCGGGACCCATGCCCGGCAGGGATGCCCCTTCAACACTGGGTCTGGGGAAGCAGCCATGGGATGCACACTGCGTCCCCCAGAACACTTGGTGGCAGCCCCCCTGGCTTGCATCGGGGCTACAATTGTGTTACACTGGAGTTCATCCCTGTTGGGCTCCGTGGCCACCACCAGGGGGAGCTGCATGGCTTCCTGAGTCTGTGTGGGCTGTAATGCAGCCACACCCAGAAGTGCAGCATAATTAGGCCAATTACCACCTGTAGCACTTCCAGGTGGGCTATAGAAGGAGCCTGCAGCCCCTACTCAAGGCGCCAGAGTCAGGAGGAGGAGGACGAAGCTGCCTGGGAGGAGTAGAGAAAGAATAGTGTGGTTTTTGAGTTTTTCTTTTGTGTGTGTTTTGGGGACTGTGTAGGGCATGTGGGACAAGGG
Organism: Erpetoichthys calabaricus; assembly: GCF_900747795.2. Lineage (NCBI taxonomy): Eukaryota > Metazoa > Chordata > Cladistia > Polypteriformes > Polypteridae > Erpetoichthys > Erpetoichthys calabaricus. The sequence continues at coordinate 97,573,780 of NC_041399.2, forward strand.
GAAGACGTGGCCCACGGCTGAAGGACACAAAGAATACAGTAAATCTTTTTGTTTATTTTTACCTGTGCCTCCGTTGTCAGTCTGTGTCGGGTCGATGCCTATATAGCGCCTTTTGCCACTATATTTATTTTATATATATATATATATATATATATATATATATATATATATATATATATATATATATAAAGTGTGAACGTGACTGAGAGAATAAAACTGAAAAAAAAATCCTAACTTTAACTTAACAAGTACCATAAATTTACACCAGCTGTTACAGATTCAAATCACATGTATGTTTTTATTATATAATAGTAATAAAAATTGCTGCTCACTACAGTAAGAGGACCCTGGAATCAAATCCACAACCTCTTGATTAGGAGACAGCGGTTGTTACCGCTGTACCAACCAAGAAGACATATCTACCTTGTACCCTAAACCAACTTCTTTTGTTTCCCAGTTATATTCTTGAATAAAAGCACACTTGTTTTGTTATACTTGTACCCTTTGTGAAAGTGTTTATTTGACATTTGGACTTCAGTCCATTATTTACTTCATGTCTACATTTTCTCATTATTACTAAAATATGAAAAATGTTTCTGTTTTAGTTATGTGTTCAACAATTCCTGCCTCACATTTCTTGTCATCCTACATTTACACAGATCGTTGTAGACACAGAACACACATGAAATGTATGTATTCCAAGTGATGATATATCATCATCATATTATCATATTATCCAGGCACCTCACACCCCACACCTAGATAAACATCCATCCATCTTCGATGGGGGGATGGGATAGCAGGCTGCTTCCTGCTTGTGCTGATCAACACATTTGCAACAAAAAATGCTAATGTAGAGGTGCGAAGAAATTTAAGGTGGCCCGGAATTACAACTTTTTTCATAGGCTTCAAGGATTCTAGTGATAAAGACATGGTTGAATGAGTTCAATGTGGAAGAACTTGACTAGCCCGCACAGAGCCCTTTCTTCAACCCTATCGAACACCTTTGGGATGAACTGGAATGGAGATTGCGAGCCAGGCCATCTCATACAACATCTGTGCCTGACCTCACAAATGCTCTACAGAATGAATGGGCGCACTTTCCCACAGAAACACTCCAAGTGTTGTGGAAAACCTTCCAAGAAAAGTGGAAACTGTTATAGCTGCAACGAGAGAACCAAGTCTGTATTAAAGTGTATGTATTTTAATGCAATGTCATTAAAGTCCCTGTTGGTGTAATGGACAGACATCTGTATCTGTATATATTTGTAGCTAGAAATCCACAAAGGGAGACAATGAATCTTGGAATAGTTTTTTGTTCCTTGTTCAACAACCTACTAGGTGTCATCATCAGAAGAAAACCATTGTAGATGGGTGCAAGGGGGGGTTATGCATGTGCACGTAGGGGATAACTTAAGGGTTATGGTGAAGGACTTAAGACTGGAAGATCCACCATCTTCATGCAGTTCAATGGGGAACTTACATCTGCAAAGATATTTCCACAATTATTGTATGTGTTTTTTTGAGATTGTTGCACTTCAGTTGTATATATGGTTTAAAAGTATAGAGAACATTAACTAACAAGACTGAACTCTTGACTGTGGCCTCACCTACATCTTTCCCAATTACAATAATACACAATGCAATAATATATGTACAAACTACATACAACATGCAGTGTGATTGTAAATAGAGAATGAGTCAAAAGCTGCAAAATTAACTGTTGTATATAGGAAACTGTGCATGAAGGTATCAGAAACCTCCAGACCCATAGATGGATCCCACACTGGCTTCCCAACTTTCACTCCATGGTCAAACTTCTGAGCCTCTCTCCTTTTGAGTCTAATAATACTCTCCTCTACTATTTCTACACCAGACCTAAAAGTCTTTTTACTTTTGCACATGTATATATTACGTTAAGGTAAAACAGGTTATGGAGAAATCAACCATTTATCTACAGCAACAAATCAAAATGGCTCGTTAAAATTCATTGGTGGATGTATTCAACACAAATTACATAGATTGGCTAACTATACACCTATTCACAAAGACAGCTACTGACCTGAGGGATGAGCCCAAGTCACCAGGTAAGTGACATGAAGCCAGAAACCACTGACCGCAATGTTCCTGCTTATTGGAGACTAATTGTAAATGCCAAATAATAACAAATCAGAACACGGAAAATGACCGAGTTTCAAAATCTAATTAGGTCAATGTGAAATATGACAATTCAAAATGTAAATGAGCCCAACATAAAACATTACATAATACAACAATTAGCAATTCACATAGTCAACTATATAAAACAGTAAGCAGATTGCTTCATAGACTGATAAAATGTTATACTGTATGCATTCAGATAGACTGATTTAACATTATTAAGTAAATTATTACTTTAGTGAAGGACAGCTATTCTAATAGAACCCGGCTTGGGTAGATAGTTTACATTTACTTATTTGCCTGACACTTTTTATCCAAGGCAACTTACAACATTTATGGCACAATTGGTCATGTTTCTTTTGGTCTATTGACTTGTTCGTGATCACACAGTATCACTAGCAGGATTTAAACCCATGATGTCAGGGTTTGAGGTCCAAAGCTTTAACCACTATATCACACTGGGGTTAGTCCTTTGATGAATCCACTAACTCACATGCTTGCAAAGAAACAATTTTCAATCAACATAACTAAAATGTTTTGTATGAAAGTGGTTAGTGGCACAGCCTAGCACCTCCAGAGTAATTTGCTCACTATTTATTTGGAGTTGTCACATTCTCCCCATGACTGTGTCAATTTTCTTCAGCTACTGTATCTCCTTTCCACATTATAAACATGTGCATGCTAGGTCAATTGGTGGTCTTAATTTAGACCCAAGTGGGCAAGTGAGTTAGTCTGCCTTATAGTCAGCCGGCATCCCATCCAGGGCTGGATCCTACCTTGTCCCTGATACTACCAACATGCCAATGCATCCATGTTCAAAGGGTTTGGAAAATTAACTTCAAGGAAAATTAACACTAAAATTACCAAAGCATATGAAAAAACAAGTAAACCCGGACCACCTAAGTCTGTTCGCACCTCTCTGTCAGCGTCTTTTGTGTTGTAAATGTGTAGATAAGCCCAAGCAGCAAGCAACCTGCCATCCCATCCTCCCACTGCTGCAGAAACAGCAAAAACCTCTCCCAGCTCAAGTCTTGTTTATTAGGGAGTGAGGTTCCTTAGAGCTATATAGGCTAAAAAATGTCACTATTTGGAACATATGCATTTCATGTGTGTTCCGTGTACACAAAGATCTATGTAAGTGTAGGATGACAGGAAATACAAGAAATGTTGAACACATACCTAAAAGAAAATTTTTTTTCATGTTTTAGTACTAACGACAAAATTTTGACATGAAGTCAAAGACTGAAGTCCAAATATGAAATAAGCACTTTCACAAAAGGTACAAATATAACAGAACACGTGTGCTTTTATTCAAGACTATAACCGAAAAAAAAATAAATTGGGTTAGTGTGGTTTGTTATCACAACTTTTCTGGTAGTACAGTGGTAAGAACTGCTGACTCCTATTCAATAGGTCACGGGTTCGAGCCTTCCTGCGTCCCAAAATCAACGTTTTGAGTAGTGAGATGCTCTTATTGTTACTATTATACAATAAAAACATACATTTGATTTGAGCCTGTAACAGCTGGTGTAAATGTATGGTACTTGTAAAGGTTAGCATTTTTTTTTATTCAGTTTTATTTTCTCAGTCGTGTTCATGCTCACCCCAATCTGACACTGCTGTTTTCAAATAAAGACGTGCTATAACAGAGGTGAACTCATTGGAGAAAGAGAACAGAATCCCTCCCCACAAGAAACGTCCACCCTCATATAAGAACAACGCAGCTGCACCAGGCGTAAAGTCAGATTGAATGTTATTTACCTTGATTTATTTACTTATCTTCCTAAAGTCACCAGTACAATGCAGAGCTTCCTGTGTTTGATGACAAAGGCGTGCTCACAAATTACATATGTAATGCCACAAAAAATGTACGCAGACTTCTTTTTTGGGCACATACACTGTCCAGATCTAAACACTAGTGTGAAGAGTCGCTTGCATTCATTTTTCTTTGGTATAAGTACCATGGGACTACACCATTCACTCACCGAAGGCTCTGCAATTCCTAGTAGTTTTATTTGTTCCATTTCTTCCTTGAAGACCTCCTTGAAAACATCCAGGGATATGGTAATACAGTGATCCCTCGCTATATCGCGCTTCGCCTTTCGCGGCTTCACTCCATCGCGGATTTTATATGTAAGCATATTTAAATATATATCGCGGATTTTTCGCTGCTTCGCGGGTTTCTGCGGACAATAGGTCTTTTAATTTCTGGTACATGCTTCCTCAGTTGGTTTGCCCAGTTGATTTCATACAAGGGACGCTATTGGCAGATGGCTGAGAAGCTATCCAGCTTACTTTCTCTCTCTCTCTCTCTTGCGCTGACGTAGGGGGGTGTGAGCAGGGGGGCTGTGTGCAGCTGCTTCCTGAAGGACATGCTGCACGGAGCTTCGCATACTTAAAAGCTCAAAGGGCACGTATTGATTTTTTTTATCTGTCTCTCTCTATCTCTCTCTATCTCTCTCTCTCTCTCTCTTCCTGCTCCTGACAGAGGGGGTGTGAGCTGCCGCCTTCAACAGCTTTGTACCGGCGGTGCTTCGCATACTTAAAAGCCAAAAAGCCGTATTGATTTTTTTTTTGACTGCTTGCTTTGCACTCCTTTGAAAAGGAAGATATGTTTGCATTCTTTTAATTGTGAGACAGAACTGTCATCTCTGTCTTGTCATGGAGCACAGTTTAAACTTTTGAAAAAGAGACAAATGTTTGTTTGCAGTGTTTGAATAACGTTCCTGTCTCTCTACAACCTCCTGTGTTTCTGCGCAAATCTGTGACCCAAGCATGACAATATAAAAATAACCATATAAACATATGGTTTCTACTTCGCGGATTTTCCTATTTCGCGGGTGGCTCTGGAACGCAACCCCCGCGATGGAGGAGGGATTACTGTACATAGTTCTCACTGGACCTGGGGCCTCATGCATAACACTGTGCGCAGAATTCGCACTATAACATGACGTAAGCACAAAAGCGGAAATGTGCTTATGCACAAAAAAATCCAGATGCATAAATCTGTGCGAACGCCAACTTCCAAGTTCTTTCGCTCCATAAATCCTGGTCAGTGTGAAAAGTAACACACGTGCACGCACCTGCTGTCCTGCTCCAACTCCTCCCAGAATTACACCTCTTTGAATATGCAAATTAATATAAATAGCCCTTAACATCAGCCTTCTGTGAAAAGACAATGGCAAAAGCATGAGGAAAATAGAAGGATTTCAGCGAATACGAAGTGGAGGCAAGGAAAAATGTACTATTTGTTGGTTTAAACAGTGGTATAAACAACAAAAGGAAGTTGATCGAGTGACATAGCATGTCGGAGAAACGCGAAAGCTCAAGTTCATAAAGTTGCACAGTGCTCAAAATAAAAAAGTAGTTGTCACATATCAAAGATGCCGTGAAAAGGCGAGTCGTAGCCCACCGTCTAAGTGTCATATGAAAACTTATTAGGGTACAGAGAAAAAAAAATAGGCACACAGTGGGAAAATAGCACGAAATGTCAACTTAAATCTCAAATTTCCACTTTAATCACATAGTTTATTTTGTCATTAAAGTAGAACATCATAAACTTAATCTTAAAATCGTTTAATGTTTGGTTTCTCAAACCCCATCGTAATTAAAGTAGCAAGTTAAATGCTTTGTTTTGTATTTGATCTTCTATGTGCTCTATGTGTGTGAATCATTGCATGCTTCCGGGCTTTCTCTTCCTCTGACAGGACACAGAATCCATTACATTCATAATATTACAGCTCTCTGAATAATTAAAATATTGAGATGTATACATGATATCATTTTCATGATGATAGGAGTTAACACAGGAATACAGTGGCGCAGTGATTGTTCATGTCTTACGCAAGATGCTTGCTGTGCCATGCGCGACCTTCGATGAAATACTTTATTGTAGCAGTACTGTCTCTTTCAAACGTACTAACCCCCAATTCCTGTCCTTACTTTTCTTTCTCCAAATACCCAATCACCACACAATCAGCTCTGTAATAGACGTTAAGCCATCTGTAAGCTTACAACGCAGATTCTTCAAAACTTTTAAGGAACATTGAAATATCTTCATAGTACGTGTTTAATTATTCTATCCATCTATCCTTCCAGCACCAGCAAGAATACAGGAATAGGAACAATCTGTAAACGGAGCGCCAGCGCCTTGCTAGCGCTCCAGCACTGTATCCTCACATGTTTAATTATTAACAATATAGATTATTTAAATTAAGTTATAAAGTTTTATCTATATAATAAACATATTTTGCTGCATTTTATCTTAAAAATGATATCGTCATCATATGTAAATACGCGCTTTATAAAGTGGCTCAGGTTGTGCAATATTATAACTGTATCGCAAGTTTACAGTGAGGTAATTGTACTTATAGGTACAAACAGATCTACAAGGAGCACTTGATGGACTGATTCAGTGCGTTTATAGTTCTTGGGATGAAACTGTTTCTGAACCGCGAGGTCAGTACAGGAAAGGCTCTGAAGCGTTTGACGTATGGGAGCAGTTCAAATAGGCAGCATGGCTAAGGCAGCATGTGCTTGATGCTATATACCGATAATTCTCTTTCCAATCAGCTGCTGTAGTGCTGTGATTTCCCACTCAGGTACAGCGATATAAATACTCCGAGTGGTGCAGTGAGAGTAATATGGAAAAAGATGATCTGCTGTGGCAACCCCTAATGGGAGCAGCTGAAAAAAGAAGAAGGTGCAGTGAGAGTAACAATGCTAAAGCAGCTATTGTATTTAGAATAGTTTGACCATTAATTGGACCATTATATTGCTAAAGGTTAATTACAATCAGATGCATTAACCAATAAACTATATGCAGTTAATTTCAGTGTATTTATAAAGCCATGTCAGGGATGAGGATCTAAAAAAGAAAGGGTAACCATGCAGGTACAGTAGCACTGTTTTGACGCTGGGTGCCGCCAGTCTGCAAAACCGAGCTCAGAACTTGTGTACGCCAGGGTATGAGCTACTGTGGAAATGTGCGTGGCTTTACGCCAAATTTTGGTTTTATACATCACGATTTGAATGTGGAAACGTTCTTATGCAACATTTTTGTGCGTATGCACCGTTTATACATGAGGCCCCTGGAGAGGTAAGTCGTATGTCACGCTGTATAAGATCAGTCTTACTAGGCAGAGGTCCAGACAAACCCATGGAATGATTCGTTGAACATCCTCTCTTTGTTTGTCACTCAGGTGTTCCAGTGAGTGCAGCACTCCAGCTTCCATTCTGGAGGGCAAATACTGTTCCTCTGTCTCATCCTCCTCGAAGACACTTAGGATGAGAAACTGGAAGGAAGGGTTAGTATTCTCATGCCAAGCCTTTAACATATTTATATGAAATGTCTATTTTGGTTTCCGTGGATGGTCAAGCATCTCAATCTCATAAATGAAAGGATCTTTCTGTGCTGTCACTGTATAAGGCCCTTGCCACTTAACTAATATGATGCACTCAGAAGTTGTTTACAACAGTAGTACCTTTTGTCCAAATGCAAGGTTACATTCTCTTATGGCTTTGTCATACCATAACTTCTGTTTAGCTTGTGATTCTCCATATTCTCTCTCACTATCTGGGATAGGTAAGCAAATTTCTTCTGTAACATGAGCACAAATGTTTGTAGCAAGTTCCTCTTAAGTTGGATGAGGAGCCCGGCACACACAAAAAATCTCCTACTCGTAGGAAAAATAATTCTATTAGGAACGGAACCAGACTGCACCTTAGCCCCAATTTGATGTCCTCAGCTAGAGTTGCCTTTTATGAATTTATAAAAAGGAAATAACCACTCCAACAATTATTTAAACAAACAAAAAGAATATATATTTTAAATCAATCAATCAAACAATAAACACCCTTAAACCAATCCTTATCAAATCTATAACAAGTAAACAAACCCTAATTAATATGCCACCCCCTTAAACACTACTATAATATACTCCCCCACAAAATGTGGAAACAGAAAAGAAAGAAAGAAAGAAAGAAAGAAAGAAAGAAAGAAAGAAAGAAAGAAAGAAAGAAAGAAAGAAAGGAAAAGAAACAGAAATATACCCTATTTACAGACAGCACCAATATATTCACAGTACATACCTATATATTGTGACATCCCGTCGAATAAACACACTCTGGAGTCGCTTGTCCGGGGAAGTCTTCCAAATGTCGACTGGCTTTTTATTCAGTATGCCGCGATATAAACGGTGCCCTACCGCTGCCCGTTTTCTGGGTCATGGGGACACCTCCAAAATAACAAAAACAAATCACCTTCCTCCTATCTACCTCTCTTAAACCGTTTTTCCTTTTTGCTCCAGCCCCCACCAACTACCACTTCCGGCCACCACCTCCCCTTTTCATCATGCACCGTTAATTAACCCGGATCCCTGTCACTCAGCTCTCTCTCTCTCTCTAGGGAGGTGCCCCAAGCCCTTACAAACAGTGTTCCCCCAAGACTCCACCCCAATACTGCTTTCATTCCCTACAGCCCATGCAATGGCAAGACACGTCACAATATATACATCTATATACAAATATAAATTAGACACACACACCTTCCCCACACGTTCCCCAGTCCATTTTATATTATCTTTGTTTTAAGTCTCTATTCACACGGCCTGGGAAGTCTGCAATGAATCCAGCGATCAAGTCAGATATGTTCCACTGACTCGTATACTGTATCTATATGTAAAAGAAGTGATCTCACCGGCCCTGGCGACGATTCCTTTGTTGAAAGATGAAGTTCGTCTCACACGGGTGTCTTGGCGTTAGCGTCCATCCATGGCCGACACCTGCACCATAAAAGCAAAGTAAAGCCGTGTGCTCCGAAGATCCTTCTAGGTTAGCTGGCACTCCTTTTCCGTGCACCCAACCGTCTTTATTACGGAGTCTTATTTGCTTTACCGCTAGCTTCTTGTTTACATTCACCTTCCCAGCTCCTTCTTAAACAATCATTCTTCTCACTCCTCCTTTTAAAATACGCACCTCCTTGCCTTTTAAAGTCAGTTCCCCTTGCGTCACACCAAAGCGCGTTTTGGCAAGGACCCACAGGCGTGGTTTGGTCCCCTGCTCACCTTAAAGAGATATCCCACAGACAGTTATTCCCTTGGACATAAACTCTAAAGGGAGCAAGCGGCAGAAACAGTTGAAAGCACACAAAAAATATGTGACAACCGTTACATGTTAGCACATTCTTTGATTCTGCTCTGTCTTTTTCTCATCTTAGAGAAGTTAACACATGGTGAACATACAACATTTCGACTGGGAGTATCCTGTTGATGACTGCAGAACCTTCCGATATGTGAAAAGCAGGTAGGTTAACCATTGGTCCCAATCAGACCTCACAAATTTACTCAGCTTCTATTTCCAAGTAGCATTGTACCTCTCCACAAGCCTGTCTGTCTGCAGATGATAGGGTATCGTCCTTAATCCCCTGATTCTTAACAAACTGTTTACTTGTTACAACAGATTAAAGGTCAGGTTGGATCCCTAATCAGTCAGCTGCTCTCTGGGAATACCTACCCTTGGAAACAGCTGTATGCGCATCCTAGCTGTCTTCCTGAGAGGAAAGGCTTCTGGGAACTGTGTTGCATTATTGCACACTACAAAAATGTACTTGTAATCAGTGTGGTTCTGCTCTAAAGACCTGACTAAGTCAACTGCAAACCTGGCAGTGGTATTAAGTGCACACTTTTTGACACTCTGCACACTCTATAATATATTTCTTTGCATCTTTTGTCCAACCCAACCAATAAAAATGAATGGCTAGTCAGTTTGACGTCTTTACTTGCCCCAGATGTCCTGACCAAGGACTACTATGGCTAAGGAAAAGTACTCCATCCCTCTGTCCACTCTCATCTTGGTGGTAAAGTGGATAGGTGGACTGTACTAGCTGGTCCACAACCTACTGTATATAAGCCAGCTGTCCCATTGGTCTTGGCTTTTCACTGATTCTTTCCTCTCTCTGCAAGTTCTTCGGATGATGGGCTGCCAAAAATATTTCTGCAAGGTCTGCAGCTTTCTTGGAGGTTTTAGGACAAAGTTCCTGGACCCAGGTCTGGAGTCTGCTGTTGAACACTTGCAAAAGTTGTTCTAATAAAACAAAGTGAATTATTTGATCTACAGTATTTTTATCAGATTGTAACCATTTTGTATATATGTCTTTTAATAGTGCCAAGAGTTTGTTCAGAGACTGTCCATGCTCCCACTCTATGGAACAAAATCTTATCTTATATGTTTCTGTGCTAATCTCATATTTCTCTAGGACGACATCTTTCAGGGTGTTGTACATCAAGGACTTCTCTGCTGGCATGGCCAGAAATGCTGCTCTGGCTTTCCCTGTCAGCAAGGGTACCAGATGGAATGTGCACTCCAACTTTGGCCAGCCACACACTGCCTCCATCCTTTTGAAAGCTGTCAAGTAGTGCTCTATGTCCTCTGACTCGGCAAATGGCATCAGGTGAGGATAATCAATGATTCTCAGTGGTGAACTTCCGCTTCTCTCTGCAGGTTCTTCTGAGACTGGGGACTGTGACTACTGCAGCAGATCCACTTGACCTTGCAGCTGGGTGAATTGGTGTTGGAGGCTCTTGATACACAACAATGTTGTTGTTGTTGCTCGAACTGCTGATCCTTGTCCTCCTGGATAGCGATGAACTGACACAAGAGTGTCTCCACGACTCTGATGTCCCTGGTGATGGTGTCCTACATAGCCTGAGCTGTACTGGAGTCAATTCCACGTCCTTGATCAGCAGTTCCAACCCCAGGGTATTTCTTCGGTGTCATAAGTTATCCACCATCTGTGCTCAAACCAAAAAATAGTGTTCTCTCTCTGGCCTGATCTATTCTACTGCAGCCACCAAATATGACAATGTAGGTCAGCTCCACTCCTGTTTTGGGAACTTAATGAACCCGAAACTGTTGATAATGTAACACGATGAGCCGGGAGATGAGGACACAACATGAAGCAAGGGGTAGGTGCATAAAGTGCAAAAATGCTTTTATTAAAAACTATCCAACAAAAACAAAGTGCTCAATAAGTACAGTGCAAAAATTTCAATAAATAAAAAGAGGTAATAGTGGAGGTTAAAAATAAGCCAGAAATAAATCCATTTAAAATGAGGTTTAAAATACACACAGAGCAAGAAGCAGTCCTTAAAAACATGAGCCTTAGTCCAGTCCTTTAAAAACTGATGTCTCCTCTGCTTTCCTCAAATGAGGCCTCGCAGCAGAGAAGACACCCTGCTGATAAACACAGCCATAATTCTTAAATCATGACAGGTCTGGGTCCCTACTGCTCCATGGCTCAACAGCAGGGTTCTCTGTCCTGACCCAAGCTTGGATCCTTACTGACCATGGCTCATCCCAGTAAGGCTCCCAATCCAACCTTCCTCTCGCCGACTCCTGCTGCCTTCTTAGACTTATGCAGTGAGCAGCACACCTTCTGATCACTCCAGCTCCCTTATACGCTCAGCTGGAGGAATCCTCGTCAGCAGCCCCATGTGTCTGCCATACACTCTCTCCAGGGCTGTCCTCCTCACAGCTTCTTGTCTCACTCTCTCTCTTGTTCATACTGGCTCTCACTTCCAATTCCTGACTGCTTCTCTTTTCTTTCTAAAACCTCCCTTCTCTGTTTCTCTTTCGTTCTCCTTTTTGATCCTTTTTTTTCTCTTCTAACACACGTGCTTCCCTTTTAAAGTGGTGGTGAGGCACAGTTGCGGCAATAGCAGCTCCAGCATAATTAGGGTTATGGGCGATCCTGCAAGTGTGCACATAATACAGGTCTGCCTATAAATAATTTCCATCAATCTTGTTTGGTTAACTGATTTGTCCAAATATATATTCTAGATACTCCCTTAAAGTTTTTAAAGTTTGTCATGGTTACTATTATTATTATTATTATTATTATTTTATTCTATTATACGAGGATTCAGCAATGAACTGGCATCCTCTCCTGGGCTTGTTCCATTCTTGTGTCCTATGCTAGCTGGGATAGGTTCCAGTGAACATCCCAACCTGTGACCCTGGTTTAAGCAGGTTAGAAAAGGACATGACATGATATAAGGATTCTTATATCCAGAACATTATTTTCTATGTGCCTCAGTAGATATTACTTATAAAATAGATGAGCATGGTATCCATCGTTTCATTCTTCTGTTATTCCTTCTAATTAGTCTTCAAGTACAAACACAGTATGTCCCTTTATATAAAAATCTCTTATACATCAATGTAATGTAAAGTGAATGCAATTTAAAAAGAGGGTAGCACAGGAAACAAGACCAAAATTAATTAAATGGCCTTTTCTTAGCACAACTGTTGTTATGTATTAAGGAATTGGAGGGTAATTAATATAAGAATTGCTATGTTCACACAATTGTGCCATCTTGTTTCCCAGTTTACATTGTGTCGGACTGCACAGAAAACATGTTTTGAAGGTTTAATTAACATTAGCCATCCTTTCCTTATTTGCAGTTAATTTGGCATCTTAAGCATATTTCAGTTTGTCTTTCATTTGTCATTTCCTTCAATGTTGCTGTTTGTGCTTGCAGCTAGGTGATTCTAGTACTGTCTGACTACATATTAAATCATATCAGCTCAACCTAGGAGATGCACTACCTCCGGAGAAGATATGCATGCTTTTAGGCAAGGTACATGCTTTATAATAAGCTTATGAACATTCGGTATGCTCTTCACTCTCCTGTAACATATTATAGAAACAAAAGCTGTTCTGGAGAAACAAATGTCATCTTGTACAAGTTGCAAGAATTATAGCAAAACAAATTGGATTAGTTATAATACTGAAAAAATAAGAACAAACTTTAATACATGATAGATATCTAAATAAAACATTATTTTGAGCATAGAAAATTATTATAAACAAGCCTTAGCACTCTGTCACTAAACCTAGATTTCTGAGAAAACTGTTTGACTCGTTTTCATAGGTTGAGAGCAAGAGAGGAATTCTCAAAGTAAAGTTGTAGATGCCATTTATTACCACGTCATGATTAAAGTGGAGGTTTGAACGTTGTCATGAACAGTTTTTAAATTGTGTTTTTAAAAAAATATTGTATTACTTGATTTTTCTGCTTCTTTTTTTAACTGCAACTGAAACTATATCATCTCTGCTAAAAATTATTTGAGTTTTTCACCTGTAACTCTCTTATTAATAAGTTTCATTAATAATACTCATTATTGAAAATCATTAGTCAGTAGTATTATGAATATTAAAACTACAGTACACAATTACGAGTCATTATTTAAACATAAATGAAAGCAAAATATGTCAAAAATGCTTTCGTCTGTGCATTTAATAAACTTTTCTGAAAATATACCTTATATTTGGCTAGTGATTCACTTTAATTTCAATTTACAGCTACAGTACACTATATGACAATCATGGAAATTTTTGTTAACCTATTATAGAGGATAGATGTTTTGGAAGTGCAGTCCTATTCATCTACAAATGGGATTAAATATACTTATTTCAAAGAAGAATGAAATATCATATTTTCAAGTTTTTAATTGTTATTTTTAAAACTTTTTTTCCCATATTTTAAATGTGTGATATTTTACATGTGATCATGGATGCTTCCAGAAGATTTTTAATGGGGCCAGTGAATATCATGGTGTGGCACACTTTTTCCTGCATTGGCAAATTACAAGATATATTAGTTATGAATATAATAGTAGGTCAATGTAATAGCAATATAATATTAAAGAGTGCAGAAATAAGATCATTCATTGGCCTATTAAATACCAACTTGCCAAATTCCAATTTGAATGAATAATCCGCAGTAGCCTACTGTTGATGAATATTATGCTTAATAATTATAATCTAATACCAATAGGAGTACGTATTCTATATATAATTAAGAGTGAACTATGAGTTGAAAAACGGTAGTGGTCTGATGTAACTTAAAGGCACCACAAAGCAGATTTCATTTTCAGTTTATTCCACAGTAAACTAACCAGAGTAAAAACATATCAAACATTTACACAGGTGTAACTGAAATATACTAATATACAACCATACTTTTAGATAGATAGATAGATAGATAGATAGATAGATAGATAGATAGATAGATACTTTATTAATCCCAATGGGAAATTCACATTATCCAGCAGCAGCATACTGATACAATAAATAATATTAAATTAAAGATTGATAATAATGCAGGTGAAAAACAGACAATAATGTTAAATGTTAACGTTTACCCCCCCGGGTGGAATTGAAGAGTCGCATAGTTTGGGGGAGGAACGATCTCCTCAATCTGTCAGTGGAGCAGGACAGTGACAGCAGTCTGTCGCTGAAGCTGCTCCTCTGTCTGGAGATGATACTATTTAGTGGATGCAGTGGATTCTCCATAATTGATAGGAGCCTGCTCAGTGCCCTTCACTCTGCCACAGATGTTAAACTGTCCAGCTCCATGCCAACAATAGAGCCTGCCTTCCTCACCAGTTTGTCCAGGCGTGAGGTGTCTTTCTTCTTAATGCTGCCTCCCCAGCACACCACCGCGTAGAAGAGGGCGCTCGCCACAACTGTCTGATAGAACATCTGCAGCATCTTATTGCAGATGTTGAAGGACGCCAGCCATCTAAGGAAGTACAGTCGGCTCTGTCCTTTCTTGCACAGAGCATCAGTATTGGCAGTCCAGTCTAATTTATCATCCAGCTGCACTACCGGATATTTATAGGTCTGCACCATCTGTACACAGTCACCTTTGATGATCACGGGGTCTATGAGGGGTCTGGGCCTCCTAAAATCCACCACCAGCTCCTTGGTTTTGCTGGTGTTCAGTTGTAGGTGGTTTGAGTCGCACCATTTAACAAAGTCATTGATTAGGTCCCTATACTCCTCCTCCAGCCCATTCCTGATGCAGCCCACGATAGCAGTGTCATCAGCGAACTTTTGCACGTGGCAGGACTCCGAGTTGTATTAGAAGTCCGATGTATATAGGCTGAACAGGACCGGAGAAAGTACAGTCCCCTGTGGCGCTCCTATGTTGCTGACCACAATGTCAGACGTGCAGTTCCCAAGATGCACATACTGAGGTCTGTCTTTAAGATAGTCAACGATCCATGCCACTAGGTATGAATCTACTCCCATCTCTGTCAGCTTGTCCCTAAGGAGCAGAGGTTGGATTGTGTTGAGGGCGCTAGAGAAGTCTCGAAACATAATTCTTACAGCACCACTGCCTCTGTCTAAGTGGGAGAGGGATCGGTGTAGCATATAGATGATGGCATCCTTCGCTCCCACCTTCTCCTGATATGCAAACTGCACAGGGTCAAGGGCGTGTTGAACATGTGGCCTAAGGTGGTGAAGCAGCAGCCGCTCCATGGTCTTCATCACATGCGACGTCAGAGCAACAGGCCGAAAGTCATTCAGCTCACTAGGACGTGATACCTTTGGGACTGGGGTGATGCAAGATGTTTTCCAAAGCCTCGGGACTCTCCCCTGTTCCAGGCTCAGGTTGAAGATGCGCTGTAGAGGACCCCCCAGCTCTGATGCACAGACCTTCAGCAGTCGTGGCGATACTCCATCTGGACCCGCTGCTTTGCTGGCACGAAGTCTCCTCAGCTCTCTGCTCACCTGTGCTGTTGTAATTATGGGTGGGGATGTCTCTCCTATGCTGGTATCAGCAGAAGGATGTGTGAAGGGTGCTGTACTCCGAGGTGAGAGTGAGAGTGGGTTAGGGTGCTCAAACCTGTTAAAGAAGTTGTTCATTTGGTTTGCTCTCTTCACGTCTCTCTCGATGGTGGTACCCCGCTTCGAGCTGCAGCCAGTGATGATCTTCATCCCATCCCACACTTCCTTCATGCTGTTATTCTGCAACTTCTGCTCCAGCTTTCTCCTGTACTGCTCCTTCGCCGCCCTGAGCTGGACTCGGAGTTCCTTCTGCACGCGCTTGAGCTCATGCGGATCACCGTCTTTAAAAGCCCTTTTCTTCTGGTTCAAAAGGCCCTTGATGTCACTTGTAATCCATGGCTTGTTGTTAGCATAGCAGCGTACAGTTCTTACTGGAACTACAATGTCCATACAGAAGTTGATGTAGTCAGTAGTGCAGTCAACAACTTCCTCAATGTTCTCACTATGTGATCCCTGCAGGATATCCCAGTCTGTAGTTCCAAAACATTCTCTCAGAGTATTCTCAGCCTCCGGGGTCCACTTCCTGAATGATCGTGTGGTTGCAGGTAGGACCCTCACTTTTGGTTTGTAGTGAGGCTGAAGCAGAACCAGGTTATGATCTGCTTTCCCAAGCGCAGGCAGCGGGGTGGCGCTGTATGCGTCTTTTACGTTTGCATACAGTAAATCAATAGTCTTATTTCCTCAGGTGTTACAGTCCACATACTGGGAGAAGGCAGGTAATGTTTTGTCCAGCATCACATGGTTAAAGTCTCCAGCGATTAGCACAAGCGCCTCAGGGTGCTGCGTTTGTAACTTAGCAACAGCAGAATGGATGATGTCACTCGCTGTCTCCACGTCCGCCTGAGGAGGAATGTATACAATAACAACAATGACGTGTCCAAACTCTCTGGGCAAGTAATAGGGACGCAAACTTACGGCCAACAGTTCGATGTCCCTGCAGCAAGTGGAGATTTTGACGTTAACATGTCCAGAGTTACACCACCGTGTATTAACATAGAGAGCGAGTCCTCCTCCTTTGTGCTTCCCACAGGTACTTGCATCTCTCTCCGCTCTAACTTTGCTAAACCCGGGTAGCTCCACGTTAGCATCTGGGATGGTGTTAGTTAGCCATGTTACGCAAAAACACAACAAACTGCATTCTCTGTAGGTTCTGACATTTTTCACTAGCGCAGCCAGTTCGTCGATCTTATTTGAGGTTGAGTTCACATTCCCCAGAATCACAGAAGGCACCGAAGGCTTAAAACGGCACTTTCTCACAAGCCGCTTCATTTTCAGCTTAGTGCCCGCTCTGCTGCCACGATACCGCCTTCTTTCCTCGTCGGGTAAATAGAGAACCACACCGGCACTGGCATTTGTTCTCAGCGCTCGAAGTTGAGTACTTGAATATGCGAGTCTCAGCGTGTAAAAATCCATGCCCACGTTGTAAAAGTAAGTGGGTCCAGTGAACAAATCCACATAAAATAAAGTGATAGGAGTGATCAATAAATAAAAATAGAAAAATAAAAGTAGAAAAGTATGCATACACATACAGTCATACATGGAGCTGCTGAAAAGGCTGCCACTCTCGGCGGCGCCGGATGTAATTGATTTAATAATGTAATTTTAATATACTTATATTTATGTTCTCTGTAAATCTATCTCCCTGTCGGCCAAACAACTACAGAAAAAAATCCACTTGATACCTGTCAATATATATCTGCAGGTCACTTCTGTCCCAAAGTACAGATTAATTTTAAAAATAATATCCTCATTATACATGGAGATTCAAGAAGATCTGATTTCAAAGTGCCATATTTTTACAACCATGTGGCATCTAGGAACCAGTCACATACCAATTGAAAGAGGGGGTCATAGAGTTTCTGACTGACTTCTGAAGATGGCTCCCTTCAGTCTGCGTTGTTTCTAAACAACAAGCTCCCTCATTGCTGGATTGGCCTTAAAGGAGCCCACAATTTGGCTCTCCACTTCTGGACCCCAAGATCACCAGATCTTACATGTGTGACTTTTCTTGTGGGGGGTACATTAAGGATTTTGTTTATGTGCCACCACTCCAACTCTCCGAAATTGCATTGAAAGAGCTGTGATTACAGTGACACTCTACATGCTCAATCAAGTATGCGATGAATTTGACTATCACGTTGATGTTGTCCATACAGCTGGAGGAGGTCATATTGAGCACTTGTAAAGATACATAATACACTTTGTGCACACCTATACCATTACCAGTTTACTGCATTGTTCTGTAAAGATTTAAAAGTGAAATAAATCATTCTGAAATTGGATTAATCTTTTTGAATCACTCTGTATTGTTGTTTTGTTTTAAGTCAAAAGGATCCATAACACGTTCTTTCACTCACCAACCACTTGTTAACAGCAGACGCCTCCTTGAAAAATAGATCAGTACCAAACAAACATACTTTTATATTTATATATTTTACTCTTATGTTCTCTGTACACTTCCCTGCCAGTCAAGCAGCCACCCATTCTCACAGATACTTATACTCCATGCTACAAGCAGCATGTCATTTATGTAATGTAAATGTATTGTCATTTACTCTAACTGATTAGCTAAAGTTATCTAGCTATCTAGCTAAATTTGAGTTCTGTTACTTACTGTATCTCCTCTGCAGCTGAAGTTAGTCTTGCAAGTTGCCACCATTCAATAGAATGATTTCAGCACATTTGGTTTAGGGGGGCATTTGGTTTGGAGCATTAATTTCAGAATCTGAATTTCACAGAGATCTGAATTTCTCACTACACCTATACGTGTTTGATGGTGTGTTTGCAAAATAGCCTCCACACATCTGTTAAACTTGCCTTGCTCACTCACAGCACGGCAGAATGAGTAGTGGGAGCAAATAAAAAGGAAAAGTGAGCTTTTTGAAATGTAACTAGTAAGATCAGACTCAGTCAGGCCTGTGTGGTAGCCAGTAATTTATGTATGGTGGCCGCAGACACCTTTTTCTGCCCCTTGGAGATTTTTTAAAAAAAATTTTTTATTAATTTTATTGTAATCATTCCATACAAATAGATCAATTTATAACAAAAAAAAAAAAAAGAAAAATTGAAAACAAATCAAACCCCACCCCTGAGAAGGAGAGCTCAGCCAAAGGAGAATTGCTTAGGGCTTTTTAATAAGGCAACAATAAACAAAAAGAAGGTAGAAATATACAGTATATAGGCATATAAAAAATGGAGAAGGAAAATAAATGTGGTAATAGTTATTTCTCTTATTCTAAAATAATATTGATTAGATCCTGCCAGGTTTTAAAAAAGTTCTGTACATATCCTCTAACTGAGAATTTGATTTTTTCCAATTTCAAATAATATAAAACATCGGTTTCCCACTGACTTATCAGAGGAGAGTTAGGATTCTTCCAATTTAACAAAATAAGTCTGCGTGCCAAAAGTGTAGTGAATGCAATCACCATTTGCTTGTCCTTCTCCACTTCAAGTCCATCTGGAAGAACACCGAACACAGCTGTTAATGGGTTAGGAGGGATTGTGACCCCAAGGCTGTCTGAAAGGCACTTAAAAATTTTGGTCCAAAATTATGTTAGTTTGGTGCAGGCCCAAAACATGTGACCCAGTGAGGCTGGAGCTTGGTTGCAGCGTTCACAGGTTGGATCTTGCCCTGGAAACATTTTGGACAGTTTTAAGTGAGACAGATGAGCTCGATATATAATTTTTAGTTGAATAATTCTATGCTTTGAGCATATGGAGCTCGAGTGAATTCTCTGCTTTGCTACCTTCCATTCCTTTTCTGATATATTGATTATGAGATCTTCTTCCCAATGTCCTCTTGGGTCTTTGAAAAGTAGGGACACTAATAAGATTTTATATAATGCGGAAATGGTGTTTAATTCCTTGAAATTGAGCAGTATTTTTTCCAGCATGGTGGAGGGTACTAGGTGAGGAAAATCGGGCAGTTTCTGTTTAACAAAATTTCTAATTTGAAGATATTGAAAGAAATGTGTAGCTCGGAGGTTGAATTTGGAACGTAATTTTTCAAAAGATGCAAATATGTTGTCTATATATAGATCTCTGAGCATTTTAATCCCAAAACTTTTCCAGGTATTAAAAACTGGATATGTTTGTGAGGGTTGAAAGAGGTGGTTCTCTTGCAGAGGTGCCGCGGTTAAAAGATTTTCCATCTTAAAAAGTTGGTTCCATATTCTGAGTGAGTAAAGCACAATTGGGTTATTAGTATATTTGCGATAACTTGCATTTATTGGAGCACTGAGCAGGGAGTATAAAGAAGTACTACAGGATTTTACTTCTATTGTGAGCCAAGCCTGTGTATGTTCATTTTTTGTGTCCAGGTTTTTATGGCTTGTATGTTTGCTGCCCAGTAATAAAACTAAAAATTAGGTAAAGCCATGCCACCTTCTGCCTGAGGTCTTTGTAGGGTTGCTCTTCGGATATGTGGGTGTTTTGAGTTCCAAATGAATGAGGTTATTGTTGAGTCGAATTGCTTAAAAAATCATTTATTGATATACATTGGAATGTTTTGAAATAAAAAAAGAAGTTTAGGAAGGATATTCATCTTAACAACGTTAATTCTTCCGGCTAGAGTGAGATGAAGGGTTGACCATCTATGCAAGTCTTGCTTACTTTTTTCCATACAGACGTCAAAATTTTGTTGATAAAGAGCCTTATGTTTACTTGTGATATTTACCCCTAGGTATTTAAACTGATCTGCTATGGTAAAAGGTAGGGTATCCAATCTGATATTGTATGCTTGTGAATTCACTGGAAAGAGTATACTTTTATTCACATTAATTCTGAGACTGGATATCTTTTGAAATTCTGTTAGTGCTGTTAGAACTGCAGGCACAGTGTTTTCTGGGTCTGATATATATAAAACCATATCATCTGCATATAGAGAAATTTTCTGTTCCAGTCCTTCTCTGATAATCCCCTTTATCTGATAAGAATTTCAACAGTGAACCGCCAGTGGTTCAATGGCGATTGCAAACAGCAGTGGTGACAAGGGACATCCTTGTCTGGTACCACGTTCTAGCTTAAAGTAGTCTGAGCAAATGTTGTTAATACAAACTGAAGCTTCCGGATTGGTATACAGTAGTCTGATCCATGCACAAATATTCGGGCCAAACCCAAATTTCTCCAATGCAGTGAAAAGGTAGTTCCATTCAATCATATCAAATGCTTTTTCTGCGTCTGATGATAGTAATATCTCTGGGGTGTTTGATTTTGCTGGTGAATATATAACATTAAACAAGCGTCAGAGATTGGAAGATAGGTATCGGCCTTTAATAAATCCAGTTTGATCCTGTGATATTACCGAGGGCAGCAATTTCTCCATCCTTCTAGCTAGAATTTTTGAGAGTATCTTAACATCATTATTCAGGAGTGAAATTGGTCTGTATGATGCACATTGTAACAAGTCCTTATTTTGTTTAGGAAAGACAGTAATTAATGTTTGACGAAATGTTTGAGGTAGTATTTGGTTGTCTCTAGTGTCTGTAAATGTTGCCAATAAGAGGGGAGCTAGCTGAGTGGAGAATTTCTTATAACATTCTATGGGGTAACCATCAGGGCCTGCTGATTTCCCGCTTTGAAGTGACTTTATAGCATCTAGTTTATCGAAAGCATCTATTTGTGGTGTCTGTAATGTATCCAGAAATGCATTAGATTGAGTATTGTCTTCTTTGAACTCAGTAGAATATAAGGATTTATAATTATCTCTAAATGCGTGCATTATATTTTTATGGTCAATGATTTCTTCTCCATTCGTGTTGGTGATTACTGGTATTGCATTGCGAACTTCTTGTTTGTGAATTTGTTGAGCTAAAAGCTTATTAGCTTTTTCTCCGTGTTCATAGTAAAGATGTCTTGACTTATAAATAAGTTGTTCAGTTTCTTTAGTTGTTAAGATGTTAAGTTCTGTATGCAGGGCCTGCCTTTTCCTGTGAAGAGCTTCACTTGGACGCCTGGCTTGTTCTTCATTTATTCTAGCAATTTCGCTTCTTAGCTCTGACACTTTATTGGTTTCTAATTTATTTCTGTGGGAAACCTATGAAATAATCTGTCCTCTTAAGAAGCCCTTTAGAGTTTCCCAGAGTGTTCCTGCAGAAACCTCTGTGGGCGTGTCTGTCTCTAGGAAGAAGCTGATTTGTTTAGATATAAATTCTGTGCAGCTCTTGTCTGCCAATAGAAGAGGGTTAAGACACCATCTGCGAGGTGAGTGTGAGGGGCTTAATGATTTTAGCACCAAGACTAGAGGGGCATGGTCGGAGATAACAATTTGCACGATTTAATCGTAGGCAGGAAATTATTATCTATAAAAAATAATCAATTCTTGAGTAGCTATACTGCACTGGTAAGTAGAACAAATATGTTCTTGAGTTTGGGTTAAGAAACCTCCAGGGATCTGATAAGTTGTGGTCATTTAAAAACTGTGTAATTGTCTTTGCAGTGTTAGATGTCGTCCCCCCTGTCACAGGAGTCCTATCTAAGAGTGGATTTAAAACACAATTAAAGTCCCCAGCCATTATAATTTTATGAGTGTTCACATTGGGAATGGATGCAAATAGATTTTGCATGAATTCCTTATCATTGACATTGGGTGCATAAACATTTATCAAAATCATTTTACTGTTAAATAAGTTGCCCATGACCATCACGTATCTCCCTTCAGGGTCCGATACTACATCTGATGCTACAAATGGAACTGTTCTGTGTATGAGAATTCCCACCCCTCTAGTTTTCTTTATAAAGCTAGAATGGAACATTTGGCCAGTCGTCTTTCTGTAGTCTGAAATGATCCTTGCTTAGTAAGGGGGTCTCCTGTAAAAATACTATTTTAGCGTTTAACACTAGAATTACCAGAGCCTACGAAAAAACTCGTATATCCGGCCCACCTTAAATCGCTTCTTAAATCCATTCACACCTCTCCGCCAGCATCCTTTGTCCTCTAAATGTGCTGATAAAAGACAAGCTGCCAGCAGCCGGCTATTCCATCCCCCCACCGACTTAGAACGTGAGCGAAGTTTTCCCAGCTCACGCCTTGATTGATTATGTGGGAGTGAAGTGGAGTTTTACAGTGGAAATAAGAGATCATAATTCTAAAGTAATCTGTGTAAACACATTGTTAAAACAGAAACTTTGTCATATTTTAGTAATAAATGTTACAAAATGTAGTAGGCATAAACTATAGAATGTGTAAAGCCCGAGTTCCAAAGATCAAATAAACACTTTCACAAAAGCTTCAAGGACAATACAACAGCCTCCGTGGCGTAGCGCGTTAAGATTTGCCTGGGCCGGATATACGAGTTTTTTCGTAGGCTCTGGTAATTCTAGTGTTAAGCCTGTTAGGTGAGAGCATACTTTCTTTCTCTTTAATTCGTGATTCAGGCCTTTAACATTCCAGCTCACAAAGTTAACTGTCCCATCATGGAGACATTGATTCTGAGTTTTTAATGTCATTTTATAGTCTTAACTGGTAGTGAGGCAGTTTTAATCTTAATTTCAAAATTCCCCATGAGTTATTGCATTTTAGCCTATTGTTGCATTGATATTTATAGTTATAAGGATTAGAAGAATAGATTAGCTATAGCCTGCTCTCCTTCTCTCCCCCTTTATCCCCCCACCTCCCCATTTTGCCTCCCCACTTGAGGTTTGATCCCATTTAGCGATGTCCCGGTCCTCTGACATACAAAGAGACAGAGCACGTCCAAAACAAAACTAACCCCACCCCGCAGCGGCGTTAGAGAGTTAAAACAAAGAGATATCTATTGCAGCTGAATTCTAAATACTATTTGCCAAAAATATAATCATTAACAGTCTTTAAGCTTAAAATAATCTTCAGCAATTTTAAAATATTAAGATGTTAAGATAATAAAAGAAAGAACCCTGGGAATGATTTTAAAAAGTAGTCTAGGATAAACATAGTAAATGCTAATGTAATAGTTTACTGTAATAGTATGAATAGTAGAAATAGCAATAAACCAAGAGTATGATGTTAAACTACTTTAAGGTACTAAAAAAAAAAGAAAAAAAAAACCCAGCCCTACTATTAATTACTTCCACACTTCCACACTCACGTCTATAACTGTAATTAAGACATAAACATATAATGTCCAAGTAAAGAAAAGAATGTATAATTATAATACCAGTCTCTTTAAAAGTGGATCCAATAGCAGATGATAGGTCCTTCCCAAGTCTTGACAGAATACAGCTCCTTATTAACTTTCAAAAAAGTGTCGGAAACAGCTTCTTTAGTTCCTTTTCAGCATCCTCCTTGCTTGGAAATACATAATATTGGTCTTGAACTTCCACTTTCAGTTTGGCGGGATACAAGAGGCTGTATTTGATATCGGCTTTCTGTAGCAACTTTTTAATGTTAAAGTAGGCTGCGCGTTTTGCAGCTATTAATGATGAGAAGTCGGGGAACATACAAATAAGATTATTTTCAAATATAATCTCTTGCTTGTGTCGGAGAAGTGCCATCACATCAAGCTTACATCATAATCGCTCGAAGCGGACAATAAAAGACCTAGGTTTAAAGGTGCTTGATCTGTATGTGCGATAAGCAGCTTCCAGGGCCGCAAGTCTGTCTCCGAGTTTTTTGCATTCGGAATTCACAGCTGTAGCTTTTTCATCGGTGTTAGATGCCAATTGTTCCGCTGTTTCAACTCGAGCTGTGAATGCCTGCTTAACGTCATCCAGATGATCTGTAACGTCATTAATCTGGTCGGCAAGCATTTTCAGTTTGGATCTATTCTCTTCGATGTGTTCCTCTAATTTCTCCAACATGCCTTTAAAGTTCACGTCAAAACGTTTAAATACACGCGTTTCCCAGTCTTTGTTATCCTTCTTAAGCTCGTTCTTAAGCTCAATGTTCGCCTTCTTAAGCTCATTCTTGTTATCCTTCTTAAGCTCATTTATGGCCATAGCCATGGCAGAGGCCAGTGTAGCAATCATCTCTTTCATTTCAGTTTTCAGTTCGGACAGTTCGTTTCAGATTTCGTACTCCGCGAGTGGAAATGCAGCTCCTGTTACAGCAGGTGCTGCGGGCTCGCAATGAGTCGATGAGAGCACATCCTGCAGGGCCTTTTCTAGTCTCGAATGATCCTCAGAATTCGACGATCCATCGCGACCTGTATCACTTGCACCTTCGCTCCCATTTTCACTCTCGACTGGAGACGATACAATGGAGCGGGGTCTCAGGAAATCTGCGCATTCGTCTGCCTGTTCCAGGTCAGTCTCCGAGAGGCAATACCTTGCACTCAGACCGGATGTCTGTCCAGACTTTGATGCAGCTTTAAGTTTCTTTTCCGGTTCTTTCTGACATTTCTTCTTGTTACTCATGCTTGTATATTGTAGTGGAAGTTCCTTGGTCGGATTAAATGCAGGATACCTCTAAATAATATGAAATACGTGGGAAAATAAAGCCGCTGCTAGCGGAGCTCTGCTTCAGACGTCCATCTCCTATAACGGACGAGACCAACATTTAGCTCAGATTTTAAAGAACTAGACAGCTCAGTATGCTTAAGTGTCTGCTTACAACTGTGGCATAAAAAACTGCTTCTGTTTTGATAATGTGTAAGAGAAGGTTGTGAGGATTATTATGAACTGAACATGTGGTGGTTTTCGAATGAGGAAATTGGAAATGTTTAATAGCAAACTGCACTTGTTTGCATATTTTTATACATTATTCTATATAGAGAAACTGTGAAAAACTAACACCAAGAAAACAAAAACACTAAGGTTGATTACTGGCGTTCATGTATTGGAAACTTTATAAATGCTTTCAATATCTGGATATATCTGCCATGCATACTTGTGCTGTAAAGGACACACAATATATGTAAATCTTTGTGTTTACCTGTGATAAACCGGCATTCTCACTAGAGTTATTTGTCTGACTTCCACTCCAGATGAGCTCCAGCTGCCTGAAACCCTTAAATGGAAAATAAGCTCTATGGAGAGATGGAAGATTTAAGTGAAGAAGTAATATAGAAGATGCTTGAACTTGCTTTCTCCTTAAAGGATGCCTTAATAAATGGAAATGAAAAGTGTTTCTTATGTTATATCTGTATACAGATTTTGTTTTATAGTTATTTTTCCACTTAACGCAATTATTTCTAGGTGTATTGTACTTGAATTGATATTTATTGATGCTGTTTCAGATATCCGTATTTCCTAAAAATACTTCTGTATTTTGTAGAAAAGCAAATCCAAATTTTCAGCTAAATTTTGTGTCGAAAAAGCACCGAGACACTACAGTCCTAGACACTGAATTTTGAACAGTATATTTTTAAAGTGCATGCAGCATGTCTCCTTCTTTAACAAGCAGCAATTTCTTCTGTAGTTTTCTATTAGATGGAGAGAGATTGTAAACCATTACAGTGTAGCTTATATCAGCACAAAGAAATGAAACACAGTGTTTAGCTAATGTATTTTGCTTTAAAGTGAAGTTCAGATGGGTTATCTAAAAAACGCCTGATTTTTTCATGTGCTGTTTGCTTTATGAAATGGATAGAATATTTGTATCACTTATAGTTTACAGTATGTAAGCTCAAGTTGTGCAGCCTTCTTTCTAAGCAATGATGGTGAAAGAAATACTGGAAAAAAACTTATTTATTTTTCCATTCATTGCAAACGGTCAAGTATAAAGTCTGGTAAACAACAAAGTATGTCTTTTTTTGCCTTTAAATGGTCTTATCAGTAGAGTTAATGTAGGCATTTAAAAAAGCAAGAGGGGAAGTAACATAAAAATAATTGCTATAACTTAGGAAAATGTGATTACGGCTCATTACATTCATGTAATTTTAAAAACTTAATGTTATTGCCTTTCCTATAAAATATTCAAATAATAAATGTGAGCCTGAAAAAAATAATTCAGCTTAAATTTCAGATGTGAAAATTCACAATGTTATTTTTAAAATATTACCAGGTGTTATTTATTTTGTGAATTTGTTCAGTTCTCATCACTAAATTGATCAAAAATAACTAATCTATCCAATTATGAATTTTATAATTGTAGAACATTTTATTCTTGAATTGCTACATAATAGGCAAGAGACTTCAGTGCCCCACTCCCCGACATTTCCCTGGCATGACCAAAATTTACATCTCATCTAAAATTCCTAAGACCCACTGAAATGTTGCTATTAATTGCAATTCTGTCAAAAACAGAAAAGGAAAATATTTGAAAAGTACTAAATATGGAGTATTCTTATACATTCTGAAAGTCTGTTTTCTTGTAAAAAGAACAATAATAATGAAGCTTGCCTGTATATGCAGACTAATGAATTCAATGATTATGGAATTAAGTCAGTCAACAAATCACACACAGTGAAGACAGCAAAATCATAAAAGAATTAATTAATATATGGAGTAGATATGAAGTGATGTTCTGAGTTAAATAAATCAGTGAAGACTTTTCTGTGTGGTATTTTTCTCTATAATTATTTTTGTTTAGGGGTAACAAATGCTAAATATAAAACATTAAGTATATTCTGTAAGTCAAATTTAAAGTGCCATAGGAGAATTAAAAAAAAGAAGAAGAATCTAAAATAGTTTGTGTTGTTACACTTTTATGCTATTCATGACATAACGTTTTTTTAGTCTTTCTTGATGTTTACTTGCATACCTTCTTATTACAGATCAAAGTGTTCATTTTTGCACAACAGATGAATGCTTCACAATGCCAATACAAACAACTAAAGAGTGATTGCATTTAGGGTCTAACCTTAAAGTAAAGGTTTCTTATCTGTGTGGCAGTGGCAACATGGGCTGACACCAATCTTATTACTGTATTATAACCATACAGAAATTCTGATTGACATTAACTGTTGCAGGAAATTGGTGTTTAAAATGAAAAGGTTTGTAGCAGTTTGGTGCCATTCAGATTCATACCGTTGATAGGATGTTGATTTATTTATTTTTTCAGTAGGGATTTCAGGAATGCACCCAGCCTTGGCCCAACCCGCACATACTCACAAACAGGTCCACGAAAGAAACAAATGAATAAATAATATATTGAATGGAAAATCAAATTCAAACAACAAAAATCAGACCATTCTCCCCTTCCCTGATACAAATATTACACCCAGCAATCAATCCCCATAATAAACACTCATAACAATGTCCTTATACAGTTCCAATGTGGTCAGAAATAGATTAAATGGTGTGGAGTAAAGATGACAATAACGATCCCGGGATGAGCTTTCATAATAAAAGAATTAAACAGTCCTACCGGTAATCCTGAGCGGCGAAGAGTGAGATTTGTGGGAGCACTCCCTCTGAAGACACACAACGACTAATCCACCACTATTCACACGACAGGCAGGCATGAGACAGTCCATTCATTCTTGCAAGAAATGATCCAGGATACAAATGACTTTACAGTGGTTATGTAGGATGGGTCACACAGGTTACACAGAAACACAAATCTCCCTTGCTGCTTTGCCAGCCCATTTTCAAGTTTCCTGCTGGACTTTCTTGTTTCCAGCAGTCTCGCTCCCGTTTCAGATATACAATGAGGGCAATCCCCTTTATGACTGCTGCAAAATGGAGTCCTCCTAAAATCCACCACCAGCTCCTTGGTTTTGCTGGTGTTCAGGTGTAGGTGGTTTGAGTCGCACCATTTAACAAAGTCATTGATTAGGTCCCTATACTCCTCCTCCTGCCCACTCCTGATGCAGCCCACGATAGCGGTGTCATCAGTGAACTTTTGCATGTGGCAGGACTCCGAGTTGTGTTGGAAGTCTGATGTATATAGGCTGAACAGGATCAGAGAAAGTACAGTCCTTTGTGGCGCTCCTGTGTTGCTGACCACAATGTCAGACGTGCAGTTCCCAAGACGCACATACTGAGGTCTGTCTTTAAGATAGTCCACGATCCATGCCACCAGGTATGAATCTACTCCCATCTCTGTCAGCTTGTCCCTAAGGAGCAGAGGTTGGATTGTGTTGAAGGCGCTAGAGAAGTCTAGAAACATAATTCTTACAGCACCACTGCCTCTGTCCAATTGAGAGAGGAATTGATGTAGCATATAGATGATGGCATCCTCCGCTCCCACCTTCTCCTGATATGCAAACTGCAGAGGGCCGAGGGCGTGTTGAACCTGTGGCCTCAGGTGGTGAAGCAGCAGCCTCTCCATGGTCTTCATCACATGTGATGTCAGAGCCACAGGCCGGAAGTCATTCAGCTCACTAGAAGGTGATACCTTTGGGACTGGGGTGATGCAAGATGTTTTCCAAAGCCTTGGGACTCTCCCCTGTTCCAGGCTCAGGTTGAAGATGCGCTGTAGAGGACCCCCCAGCTCCGATGCACAGACCTTCAGCAGTCGTGGCGATACTCCATCTGGACCCGCTGCTTTGCTGGCACGAAGTCTCCTCAGCTCTCTGCTCACTTGCGCTGTTGTAATTATGGGTGGGGATGTCTCTCCTATGCTGGTATCAGCAGAAGGATGTGTGGAGGGTGCAGTACTCCGAAGTGAGAGTGAGAGTGGGTTAGGGTGGTCAAACCTGTTAAAGAAGTTTACTGAGAACTGCTTAGATTAATCTCATACTTTAAGATGAATGGTTAGCATATCTTTTTCATTTTCAAAGATATCAGCTAGATTACTATTATATGAATGATGTTCCTATGGTCAAGAGTGTTGTCTTGTAGAGAAGGGGTCCACAACTCTAGCCCTTAAGGACCATAGTGGCTGCAGGTTTTCATTCTAACTTTTCTTTATTAGTGACCTGTTTATGCTGGTAATTTACTTCTTTTAAATACATTTTAATTGACTTGTTTTTTTAAGATTTGTTCCCCTGAATGTCTTCATTGTTCCTCTGAATTGCTTCATTTCTTTCTTTAAATGGCACCCAAACAGAAATGAAATGTGAAGTGAGTGAGCCAACAGAAGACTAACTAAGTCAAGGCCTCAATCAGTTGCTTAATTAGGCGCCAAGTCTTGTTGTTAATTAATCCCGTTCTTTAATTCTATTGGCTTATTGCTGCTCTCATTGTGCAATAGCATACATTTTCAAAATTGTTGATTTTCTCATTTCTAAGAGCACTGGTCAAATGTTTTGTGGACCTGAGCAGATCAACATTCCTGAGACCTTCATCTTTCTTTATTTTCAGATATTGTATGATGCGCACAGTTTGCTGGTCATGTTTTGGCTCATTTTGTATCTCGTTATTGTTTGGCACCTAATTAAGGAAAAAGAAAAAATTAAGGGGTCTGAGTCTTCATGAGCAAGTTGATAAAAATTAATTCAAAAGAAGTTAATTAGCAGCAAAAACAGGTCACTAATTAAGAAAAAGGTTTAAAATGAAAACCTGCAGCCACTCTGGTCCTCCAGGATCGGAGTTGGGGACCCCTGTTGTAAAGTATAGGTAGCTTCAGTTTAGTAACCTCAATGGTGAAGACCACACTTTCCAAATATTTTTACCATATCCACAAAGTGCTCTGTCATGGGAATGGTTGAGGGTGACAGCAGAAAAGAAGATCAAGATTTTTGGACTGGGGATGTTCAGAGTAATCAAAGCTTGTAGAAGCTTTCTGTACATTCCATTTATCTACCTTTCATTATCCTTCTCAGCTGTTGTTGACTTTGTCATGTAACAAGAAGTGCAACCCTTGCTTGTCTCTGGCATGGATCCTGCAGCTGAACTAACTTCATTCCTTCCCATGGGACGAGCCTAATGTTTAATAACAAAGAAAGCAAATAATTAAAATTTCTTAATTAGCATAAACCACCCTAATTTGAAGTGTTCACAAGAAATGTAATGATTTACTTAATGAGGTGGAAGTACATTTTATATAAGAAAAGTTGTGTCAGATATTTAAAATGTTAAAATGTGTGCCTTGATTTAAATGTTCAAAGTCTAAATATTCTCTATTGTAATAAAAAATTGTCATTTATCACTATCTGATAGAGATCCATAGAGAGCTATTTCCATAGTAAAATATCAAAAATCAAAAATAATATGAAATAATCGTTATCACTGAAATAGCCTAAAATATAAGCCCACATGGTTATATTTGAAATTTGTCATTTCTAACCTTCTGTGAGTTGCTCTTAGAGGGTTAGGACAATAGTAAAGAATAAAATGACAAAAATATTATTATAGTCATGGTCAGCAGCCTCAAAACAGCATAAAATACTCTATATGCCTATATTACCAATCCCATTTTTTTAAGTTTTATGAAAAGGAGTAACTTTGACCCCTCGTATCCCATTAAGGGGTGAATCCCTGGGGTCGATTGATGTGGTATGCATAATTTCCTTCTGATCATTTCTGCTGAAGACACCCATTGATTAACACTTTATCAAGTATGTAATTTGCAGATCAAAATTTGGTTCAAAAAAGGCATACAAATTAGGGTTTCTCTTTTCTAGAGAGCTGAAAATAGGGGGTTGGAAAAGAAAGCTTGACATCTGATGACTAAACATCAAGGCAAGTTGAACAGTATATCATATCTGGGGTTTTCTTGTACCAGTGAGTCATGAAGTGCTAGACAAAAAAACTGAAGTGATTTCAAACCATTCATAAGTAATTATTATGAACACAGTAAGACTACTACTATGTAATGTGTACTACAATGTACCATGACTATTATAACTTTGCAATATGCAGTACATGATGCCTGTATAGCTGTAATATATATAACTGCATAGATAATTTCATCTTATCCTTCAGTCATAATAATACATCACATTTTTTATATAACTTTCTTTAATACTGAAAGATACCCGCAAACCTACATGCTGTCATCTTACGACAGCACCACAATGTTGCACATACCTGTTGCAGTGCTTTCTTTACTACCTCCTAACCCATCAACATCAATGGACTGAATCCCTGTGACTGCAAGTTGCAGCAGACCTGTGAAACACAGGCAGCATTCATAGCAGGTTGAGTTTCAGTTGATTAATAGTTGCACTATAAATTCACAATATATTTTCCCTTTCTAAATTCTAAAGCTTAAAGTTACCTATAAATGATAGGTAGTGGTGCTAAGTTACAACTACAGTTGGCATATAAGTCATTTAGTAAGCTAACATTAACAGTGTTGTCAAGTGAAGCACTGCACATTGATGTCAGTTAGACACACTGGGTCAATAATACTAGAAGAGCAGTGCATTTTAGGTAATATGGAAAAGATATGGCTACTGTAGCTACCATGGCTAGCTACTTTGTTGTAATAATGTTTTTAGTACCTATTGCTACTAAAGCTGTGAACGAATTAAGTGTTGTAAAGTTAACAGATAAGAACTTTTCTCACCTGTTCTAAATAAAGCTGATATTTTTGTGCATTACGCTGCATATTTTTTTCACTTTTTCAAAAGTCCTCAGCACCACCTTTCTTTTTTCTTTTAACTTTGTTTCCATTGTAAAATGGTTGTAGTACTAGGGTGTTGTACCGTGTTAGCCATTTATGAATGTAGTGAAAAGTCAAGCAAAATGACACCTTTTATTGGCTAACTAAAACGATTACAATATGCAAGCTTACATCTTGCCTGAAGAAGGGGCCTGAGTTGCCTTGAAAGCTTGCATATTGTAATCTTTTTAGTTAGCCAATAAAAGGTGTCATTTTGCTTGACTTTTCACTACTTTGTAAAATGGTTAACACTAGAATTACCAGAGCCTACAAAAAAACTCGTATATCCGACCCACCTTAAATCGCTTCTTAAATCCGTTCACACCTCTCCGCCAGCATCCTTTGTCCTCTAAATGTGCTGATAAAAGACAAGCTGCCAGCAGCCGGCTATTCCATCCCCCCACCGACTTAGAACGTGAGCGAAGTTTTCCCAGCTCACGCCTTGATTGATTATGTGGGAGTGAAGTGGAGTTTTACAGTGGAAATAAGAGATCATTATTCTAAAGTAATCTGTTTAAACACATTGTTAAAACAGAAACTTTGTCATATTTTAGTAATAAATGTTACAAAATGTAGTAGGCATAAACTATAGAATATATAAAGCCCGAGTTCCAAAGATCAAATAAACACTTTCACAAAAGCTTCAAGAATGATTCAACAGCTTCTGTGGCGTAGTGCGCTAAGATTTGCCTCTTAGCGCAGAGCAGCTTTTCCTTGCTTCACAGACCTGAGTTCGATTCCCCGCTGGGGATGAAGTGTTGCTTTTTTTTTTCTTTTCTTTTAAACCTCAAACGGACATAAAATTTATACATTGGTATGCACTGTCAGTTACTGAGATCGTTATATTTTCATGTGGGATGCTCCTTTTCAAATATTTTTTTAACAATTGAGACTGCAATTAACAGGAACAACTGTCCTTATAACTTATTTTTAAGATCCATAACACACAGACAGACAGAGCACTGCGTAATAGAGAGACAGACAGGCAGAGAAGTCACTAGATATAGAAATAAACAGGGAAGCCACGTGTACTGAAAGAAAAAAAGAACAACATGTGCGTTGTCCCTGCTGCACTGAATAAGCGCAGGCGCTCTAACATCACCCCTCCCCCCATCTGACTCTCTAAGTAAGATCGGGGGAGGGGTGATGTTAGAGTGCCTGCGCTTATTCAGTACAGCAGGGACAACGCACATGTTGTTGTTTTTTTTCTTTCAGTACACGTGGCTTCCCTGTTTATTTCTATATCTAGTGACTTCTCTGCCTGTCTGTCTCTCTATTACGCAGTGCTCTGTCTGTCTGTGTGTTATGGATCTTAAAAATAAGTTATAAGGACAGTTGTTCCTGTTAATTGCAGTCTCAATTGTTAAAAAAATATTTGAAAAGGAGCATCCCACATGAAAATATAACGATCTCAGTAACTGACAGTGCATACCAATGTATAAATTTTATGTCCGTTTGAGGTTTAAAAGAAAAGAAAAAAAAAAGCAACACTTCATCCCCAGCGGGGAATCGAACTCAGGTCTGTGAGGCAAGGAAAAGCTGCTCTGCGCTAAAATGCGAATCTTAGCGCTCTACGCCACAGAAGCTGTTGAATCATTCTTGAAGCTTTTGTGAAAGTGTTTATTTGATCTTTGGAACTCGGGCTTTATTTCTATACTAATAAAAGGCAAAGCTCTCCCTGACTCACTGACTGACTGACTGACTCACTGACTGACTGACTGACTGACTCACTCATCACTAATTCTCCAACTTCCCGTGTAGGTAGAAGTCTGAAATTTGGCAGGCTCATTCCTTACAGCTTACTTACAAAAGTTAGGCAGGTTTTATTTCTAAATTCTACGCGTAATGGTCATAACTGGAACCTGTTTTTTGTCCATATACTCTAATGGAGGAGGCGGAGTCACGTATCGCGTCATCACGTATTACGCCTCCTACGTAATCATGTGAACTGAAAACGAGGAAGAGATTTACAGCACAAGTCAAACGCGGGAACGAAGGAAAATGACGTTAATTGTTGACTGTCTTTTAATACTGTGTACTTGTTGAGTGTCTTTTAATACTGTGTAAGCATACATATTAACACATGTGCAATTAAACGTGTGCATTTACGGGGTGATTTCTCAGGCTTAAAAGCTCGCCTTTTATTAACCCCTTAACCGCCCTCTGCCGGATATATCCGGCACCGTTGTTTTATTGCTAACGCCATACTGCCGGAATTATCCGGCACATTTGCCTGTGGTTATATGAATGCCTGGCAAGTAGTATAACTGACGGTTTGGCGTGGGTATTATTACTACGTTGTATTTCGACAAGTCTGTGGTTGTTTTGGCCGGTCATGTGACGTGATTCGCATGTAACAGCTGTGAATATGGCGAAACGTAAACTGACTTCAAGTGAGGCTTTGCAGGCGATTTTGGACAGTTCTGATCATGATTGTAGCAGTTCTGAAGAAGATTTTAGCGACAGTGATGAGCAGCAACGTGCGCTGCATGATACTGTGAATGAAGACGCATCGGATGACGGCGCTGAGTGGGTGTATCCCCAGCATCTCAGCTGGGCTGCTGCCCGTGGTGAACTACCTTTTCTGCATTCGTTTGAGGGAACGTGTGGCTTTATTGTTGATGTAAACAATTACACTGCTGAGCAGTTTTATGAGCTGTTTGTGTCACCTGATTTGATCAGACATTTTGTTCATCAAACAAATCTGTATGCAGCACAGTTTATTGAGAAAAATCCCAATTTACCTCCACATTCCCGTGTTCGTGCTTGGTTTGACACTGATGAAAACGAAATGAAAAAATTCATTGGGATTTTGATGTTGATGGGAATAATCAGAAAACCAGATATTGAGATGTACTGGTCTACAGATCCTATGTATGCAACACCTATTTTTGCAGCTGTCATGACACGTAACCGATTCTCTTTGCTGCTGAAATTCTTTCATTTGAATGACAACAGAAACGAGCCAGATAAGAAAGATCCAAACCGCGACCACTTGTTCAAGCTACGTCCTTTGATTGATCATTTATTTGAAGCATTTCAATTGCCCTACATGCCAGGACCGTCAGTTGCAGTTGATGAAAGTTTATTGTCGTGGAAGGGCCGCTTAAAGTTTCGACAGTATCTACCATTGAAAAGGGCACGGTTTGGTATCAAGATGTTTTGCTTAGCTGAGAATTCAGGTTACATTTATAGATTTTGTGTATACACTGGCAACTTGCACAACATTTAGTGGTCAATACTGCTTGAATAAATGTAAAAAATGTAAAAAAAATGTAAAAAAGTAAAAAAACGAAAATTGTTCAGATTTCGCCTGGCTTGGGGAATATTTAGGGAGTTGGCGGTTAAAGGGTTAAAAAGGTAAATGCAAACTCTTTTCATTCTGAAGGGCACAAACCACGTTAGATTTCAGCCGTTAAACGCGCAAAAATGTCAGTACACCAGATAAATAAGCGCAACATATTATCAGTTGTATTGTATGCTTACAATACATATAGAAATGTGTTAATCGTTAACTAATATTATGGGATGGTGTTTTTCGACTTGCGCTTTGATTTAAACGATTGCATGTCTTGGTGGGTTTGCGTAGCTTATTGTCAATATCTTTACAGCTCTTTTTAAGACTTAATTTAAAAAGGTTTTCTTTTCTTCTTAATAAAAATTTAAAAGCAGTACTTCGCCGGTGCGAAGCGCTCACTTCACTCCCTTACGGGAATCGAACCTCGGATGTCAGCGCTAGAGGCTAAGCCCCTAAAATTGCGCCACGGCGTGTGGTTCGTTTATTTGACAGCATGTAGATCGGGGTAATTACATTCACGGCATTCGTAGTCTGATTCACAATCTGATTGTATGGGTGGTTACCTACCAGGTAACGCTTATGGTTAGCCAGCAAGTCATCTCGAAGTGATCACTTGAGTGAACGCAGCTTCACAAAAAAACAGATCCTTAACAAACTGTTATTGGTATATTTTCCCTCAATTTTAAAAGGTTTTCTTTACTTCTTAATAAAAATTTAAAAGCAGTACTTCACCGGTGCGAAGCAC